>NC_092246.1:24891107-25043607 GCF_036320965.1 Panulirus ornatus | reverse complement strand
TTTGTCTTTGGGTCTGGCCAACACCAACAACAGCTGGGGGTAGAACACTAAGACCTACGAATCGCACGCGCACGGTCAAGCGACATGACATGATGCATGCAGTTGCCGAGGCGCCGAGGTAGAAACTTACGTTCCCCCTTAAAGTCTCATCATCATAACAATTGGCTGGGTCGGGTGCCACCACAACATCCCGCCCCTTTTTAAAACAAGAAAATCCCATCTTGTGGAATTCTCAGGAAATGTGCTGCATTTAAGGCGACGGGGGAAGGCAGGCAGCACTCAATATGAAAAAGCTATAAGTGGTGAGGCGTCGTCTCCCCGGTGCCGCAGCGGGTGCCTTGACGGTTCCATGTGGAGATGAAGCGACATGATGCATGTACTTGCCGAGGCGCCGAGGTAGAAACATAGGTCTCCCCGTACCGTCGTCTCACAAATCAAGTTACCTTCTTTTAAGCAAGAAATCTCAAACATAAATGCCATGCTTTTTCTCTTTCTCTATCCATCAACTCCCCACGGTTGTACTAATATCACAAACCGTGGGCAGATGCTTCTTAAAAAAAAAAAAAATCCCATCTTGTGGAGTTCTCGATGTTTCAGCAGCTATTGCTATTCACATTGCTGCACCACTCTGATTTTTCCTCTGACAGACGCACATGCACCACCCCTAAATGCATGGTTTATCTTTGGGTGTGACCAACACCAAGAACAGCTTGGGGTAGAACAATAAGACCTACGATTCGCACTCGCACGGTCAAGCGACATGAGATGATGTATGCATGCAGTTACCGAGGCGCCGATGTAGAAACTCGGGTCTTCCTGGGGCGGGTGCCACCAAAACAAAACATCCCGCCCCTGTTTGCTACCTCTGCTGCTGCGGCATTGGGGTGGAACACCTAGACCTACGATTCGCACGCGCAAGGTCAAGCGACATGACATGATGCATGCAGTTGCCGAAGCGTCGAGGTAGAAGCTTAGGTCCCCCCTTACCGTCTCATCATTATCATAATCATAATTGGCTAGGGCGGGTGCGACCACAACATCCCGCCCCTTTTTAAAACAAGAAGAAAATCCCATCTTGTGGAATTCTCAGGAAATGTGCTGCATTGAAGGCGATGGGGAAAGGTAGGCAGCACTCACAATAGGAAAAAGCCATAAACGGTGAGGCGTCGTCTCCCCCGTGCCGCAGCGGGTGCCCTGACGGTACCATATGGAGAAGAATGTCTTACGAAAAGACAGACCATGGATATCATTAAACTGGGTCTAATAGCATTGAAGAAGGATACTACCGATGCTCCTACTGCTGGTGTTGTTGCTGCGGCAGCGGCATTGGGGTCGAACACTAATACTACGATTCGCACGCGCACGGCCAAGCGACATGATGCATGTACTTGCCGAAGCGCGGAGGTCTCCCTGTACCGTTGCCTAACAAACCAACAAAAAGGAGAACCAAAGCGCCTACGACCAAGGAACTCCACAGGCATTCGTACAAATATGAAAAGACTAAGATTTTCATGCCTAGCCTAACCTAGCCAAACCTATCCCTATCAGTCGAAACAAGCCTCTGATAGTGCAGAATGCATTTCACAGATGCAGCAGCAACAGAGTTGTCATTTTAAAGGTTGAAATAGTATAGGCTGTCCACACTCAACAATAGGTCGCTCTGTCCAGGAGCACTCTGCTTTCGCTGCCCAGGCTGTGAGGGAGAACCAAGGCGCCTATGACCAAGGAACTACACAGTCATTCGTACAAGTATGACAAAACGATGTTTTTCATGCCGCAGATTCAGCATCTATAAAAGTCAGTCACTAAGTAGATAATGAGGAGACATTTGTCATGGTTTCATAGGTATCAACCATAGAAGTATCCCCATATACTTCTTTTTGTCTTTCGCGGTTTCCATTTTCTCGACATGCTTTACATGAACTTTTACTCAAACATATAGGCGAACCCAAGCATATTCGCCATATACCCCATCAGTCGACACAAGCCTTTGAAAGGGCACACTGCACTTCACAAACAGCAACAGAGCCGTCATTTCAAAGGTTTAAATAGTGTAGGCTGTCTGCACTCAGCAAAGGCCGCTTTAGCTGCTCAGGCTGTGAAGGAGAACCAAGGTGCCTGCAACCAAGGAACTCCACAGGTATTCGTACAAGAAAATACTCATGTTTTTCAAGCTCCAAATTCAGGATTTATGAGAGTCCGTCACTAAGTAGATAATGAGGAGCCATTTATCATGGTTTGATAGGTATCAACCATAGAAGTATCCTAATATACTTCTTTTTGTCGAGACACTCGAACATGGGAAACATTTGCAAGCCCCAATCCCCATCAAGATAAGGTTTGAGCGGATTACCCACTCCTTTCGGAGGGGGAAAGCACGTTGAACACTTTGTGTAGCACGCGTGCGGCCCAGAACATCTAAGGGCATCACAGACCTGTTATTGCTCATTATCCTGCGGCGTCGCTCAAGTGAGTCATTTGCTCTTGGCGCGCCGAAGGAGTCAGAGGCCGTGGGTAGATATAGGAAGAAAGAGGAATCCCCTGTTTGGTGACTCCTTCGGAGAAGACCAAGAACGATTCCCATAACATCCAAAAATGTGCTGCATTGAAGGCGACGGGGGAAGGCAGGCCGTGCTCACACCAGAAAGAACCTTACAAGACTTATTACTTCCACGGTGAGGCGTCTTCTACCCCGTGCCGCAGCATGTGCCATGACGGTTCCATATGGAGAGGGATGTCTTCGAAAAGACCAAGGATATCATCCGGCGGTCTTCTTAACTTGTTCCATGTTTCAGCAGCTATTGCTATTCACACTGCTGCACCACTCTGATTTATCCTCTGACCGACCCACATACACCGCTCCTAAGTGCATGGTTTCTCTTTGGGTCTGGCCATCACCAACAACAGTTGCTTTCAAGATCGTAATCATAAAATCAATGCATGGCTTATCCTCTGACCGACCCACATGCACCGCCCCTAAGTGCATATTCTTTGGTCTTTGGGTCTGGCCAACACTATCATCATCTTGGGGTAGAACACTAAGACCTACGATCCGCAGAAACACGCATGGTCAAGCGACATGACATGATGCAGGCATGCAGTTGCCGAGGCGGCGAGCTGGAAACTTCGATCCCCACGTACAATATCAGGCTAGAGTAAAGCTCAACAGGATCTTCTTTCCCCGCTTTTTGGCGCAGGCCCTAGATTCTCCTGTATGTGGCTTCACTAGATAGTAGATAAGGACACTGGGAATCACTAACTCATTCATAAGCGTAATTGTTTAGGTGACGAGGCATTTGTTAACTGGACACAACCTAACCTAACTATACACCGGACCTAAGTGAATCTTCTTTGGTCTTTAGGTCTGGCCAACATCATCTTGGCCTAATGTCTGAGAAGCATATGACTATGCTCATGCACGACACGTGAAATGCATGTCTTATCCTGTGACCGACCCACATGCATGCACCCCGCCCCAAAGGTCCATGCTTTGTCTGGGTTTGTCCAACACCAATAACAACCGTAGGGCTTCAAGACCGTAATAATCATCATAAAATCACTCGGTCTTATAATGTTATATACATATATATATCAGTCTTGCACTCTCTGGTTCCCATAGCACATACACACCATTGTACGCATGTTCAAGACCGCCGTCATCATCATAGAATCATCCGGCATGTTTGCCTCTCGGTCTGACCAACACCAACAACAGTAGGTTTCAAGACCGTAATCATCATCATTATAGAATCAATGCATGGCTTATCCTCTGACCGATCCACATCCGCCGCCACTAAGTGCATGGTTTGTCTTTGGGTCTGGCCAACACCAACAACAGCTTGGAGTAGAACACTAAGACCTACGAATCGCACGTGCACGGTCAAGCGACATGACATGATGCATGAAGTTGCCGAGGTAGAAACTTAGGTCCCCCCCTTAACGTTTAATCATCATAATTGGCTGGGTAGGGTGCCACCACAACATCCCGCCCCTTTTTAAAACGAGAAAATCCCATCTTGTGGAATTCTCAGGATATATGCTGCATTGAAGGCGTCAGGGGAAGGCAGGCAGCACTCGCAATAGGAAAAAACCATAAACGGTGAGGTATCGTCTCCCCCGTGACGCAGCGGGGGCCATGACGGTTCCATATGGAGAGGAACGTCTTTCGAAAAGACAGACCATGGATATCATTAGACTGGGTCTAATGGCATTGAAGAAGGATACTACTGATGCTGCTGGTGTTGTTGCTGCGGCAGCGGCATTGGGGTCGAACACTAATGCAAGACTCACGCACACTACCATTAATTTTTCATTAGCTATTTGTTATCATTTTACTGCGAGTTACATAGAGTTAGATGCATATTCCCACGGGCTACTGTTAATCAGGATGTTTGAACACGTAAAAGCTAATCTGTCAATTGAACACGTTGTTGAATGGGTGTTGACGGACTCCCATATAACCCCTGTCAGTGTGACCTGAAGGGACACACTGTTTACTAGAGTGTGTCGTAGTGTGTCATAAGACTTTAGCGCAGAGTATCTCAGATGTACGCACAAATTTTTTGTAATAAATCTACAAAGGCCGCCCGATCTTCATTGAGCACCACCCACGAAGAAGACCTGATTTCCTTCCTATCAACTCAACCTTATATATGGTGGCAGCGAGGTAAGAACCTACGTGACCACAGACGACCGTTACATCTACTTCATATTTCTACGCCTGGTGTTCCCAGCAGTCATACAAGCCTACCTGACACCGTCTTGGCGCTAGCTCCAGTGGACGTTAAGGGCGGAACCCCACGGCCGGCTACTTTCTCAACCACCCGTACCTCAATGCAGTGAAGATAAGTCTTTATTGCATTGCTGACACTGTGTCTCTTGCAAGGGAAGACAGCGCACCGCCGTGGAGCGTTGTCATCACATCCACGCGTCTCAAGCAAGGTCAGCGATCCTGCCAACACCAACGTGGAGGTCATCCTGTCGACCACTCCAGAGACGCGTCATCAACAGCCGTGCCAACATCCCAGACGTCAGCATCGCGTGGTCCAGCCCTTGTTGCTCACTCAACTTTCCTGCTAGCGAGCCGCTGCTCTGCACACGTCTCCCCCTCGCTACACCCAGCCAGCCGCTACTCTGCACACGTCTCCACCTCGCTACGCCACACCCAAGACGTCTTCGCGAGCGAATCTCCCATTCAGATAAGAACTGTGTCAAAATGGTTCACTCTGAGGTATGCTCCTTTTTGTGTGTTACTAGTTCTTAGTCTATAGATATAGACATATATATACTTTTGGGTAATATGATTATTCATCCTTGTAGTTTAGCAAATTAATCTAAGGTTTTCAGTTATTCTTCCATATATTCTTATGTTTTCATACATTGGTACTGTTGTTTTTAGTAATGATTACTTTCACATACAGAGTCTTGTATTGATGTTATATTGTTATGCCAGACTTTTTATTGCCTTTATTTCATTACAATATTTTCAAATATTCGGGTTAGGTATTTTGGATTAGGACAATAGTGTTCATTGTATTTTGATTTTTTCGAGGGGATTATTACTTAAACACTTTAAGTCTGATTGTATTACATGTCCGAAGATATTCCATGCGGTAATCGTAAAGGTTCATATGTACTTAGGAAATTACATAGGATCCCTTACTATAAACGGAACCAACCTCTAAAATAGCGACGTCACACAGTTTTGACAGATTCTGGCGACACAGATGACCGACAGAAACCTTCACACGTTACCACACCCACCTCCCCTTCCACCACACAAAAACTCGGGACAACCAATTCCTTCACAACAAACTGTTTTCACACTAAAACAAGCTGGAGAACCACACGAGTTATTTGATGGGAAACTGTCAAATTTTGATCGGTGGATCAGAAATGCAGAGGACATTGTTGAACATAATGGCGATTCAGGAGACAGAGCGCTTATATCGGCTGGTAAAAATCTCACCGATTTCCACCATCCTAACAATTACGCTAGGGTTGTCTATGACTCAGATGACATTCAAAACTGTACATCTTGGGAGGAATTTAAAACGTTGTTTAAATTAGGTTGTGAGGAATCATTCTCATAATTTACTACACGTCCTTTTACGTGCTCTTAACACAACATACATGGATGATACGTCAGTCCCTGAATACTGGAGTACCTTACATGGAAGAATGAGATTAGTTAGGCAGGCTTATGAATCCTCACCCTGGATATCGGCCATGATGAATCCTGAAACTCGTGTGCAAACACTCATGCGTTTATTACACAACTTTCATTCTTAAAGACCTGCCTCCAAACGTAACTCGGCGGTTACTTAATGAAGACATCGACCCATCATGGTCAGTAACGAAAGTATTGAATTACACTCAAAAGGAAGGTGGATATCATAACACCAAGACACTGGGGAGGGTGTCGGTTTCCCAAAGTGAGGAAACATTCTAGTGATCAACACAATCATTCCTCTCACGGTCAATTAAAACGATTCAGTGATAAACACTCGCATAAAGTTACGCGTTTCCGGTGTCGCCAACCAAGACAAAGCGAATGTGTGTCCTTACACATCGGACTCTTTCTCATGCCTCGACCAGAACAACAAACGCAGTCAACGACCCATGGCATCACAGCCTCGGTTGTCACGATTCTGCCGACCGAGTCATAATTTCCTGCAGTCAGACACCGGGTTGACCTTCACCCGCTCACGCCCAACAACACCAGACATGTGTTCATATCATAAGAACGCTAGGCACACTTCAGCGGAATGCCGAGCATTAGCTAGACGGACGTTATCTAACACAGGTTCATCATGTTATTATCAACAATGACAATCTCTCGCTCTTGACAAGACTCCATCATATTTTCGTTCTTCGCCATTTTCTTACATTACAAGTTTCGATTTAGTGGGTTCTTTCCAGGATAAGCCAATCACAATCTTTCTAGACAGCGGCGCGGAAGCAGATGTCATTCATTATGATTTTATTCAACCATTAATGGGCCGCACTCAACTTGTTCAATGCTCGGACTATTACCCATCCCTTCAAAGTATCTCAAATGAAAATCTCGTCGTAAGGGGCACTATTGAAATGAACATTCGCATAGGCGACTCCGTCATTACCATAATCCCTTACATTGTTCGTGGTGTAACTTTTCCTGCTAACTTGTTACTAGAACGCCACTCTGTGTGTGACAACATAAAATCTGTCCTATTTATCATGAAACTGGTTTGTGTTAATACGTTCCTGCCATTGTCAGACAGGAGTTCTCACTCAGTCAGATTCATTAATACATCTGCTCCCACGCCCTGCTTCACGGTAGACAATACGCATCCTTTTTATTTTTCTACTCATTGCCCTGGTAAACTGAAAACAAACATGACTCTGCATAGTAACACATTAACGAAGGTTTCTCACTTTCTCGAACATGGATGACTGATCATGGACTGAGACATAGTCAGGGTGATCTCGCACTAAGTAGGTGCTGAACCTTCATCACTGTCAAAGGACTATCGATGGACGCCTCTATTCATGAGACCGCAGATGGAGAAGTCACCATATACATTGCCAATACGGGACCCACTCCTGTCCGTCTCCGTAGAGGGACCAAGCTTGTGGAATTCTCAGTTTTGAAGTCCGGAATTCAAGACGAGGAGTTGCAAGAGTTTAACATCCGTTTAGTTTCACATTCCAGTAAACCACCACCACCTACTCCTCCTACCCCTGACTCAGCAATGCACGGCTCGAGTCAGCTCCCCACCATCACCCCTGACATGATATCCAAGGTAGGATTAACCAAGCATGTTAACCACTTAACAGACAACCAGTATAGGTCTACTATCGCCTTATCAGAAGAACCACTCGATAAAACTCATTTGGATGTTCACACCATTAACTTAGAGAAAAACACACGTCCCAGCCTATCGATTGCCACACGCGCACAGAGACATAGCAAACAAACTTGTTCAGGACATGTTGAAAGATAAGGTTATAGAGGAATCACGATCACCATGGAATTCACCACATCTGATCGTTCCGAAAAAGGACGGAACTTTTAGACTAGTCATAGATTTTAGAAAACTCTGTAATAAGGTATTTTCGACTTTGGATTTACTCAGCGGATTTTGGCAGATTCTGTTGTCAGAGGAAAGCCGTCCCCTGACTGTGTTCAGTGCGCCAGATGGTCATTGGCTATTCATATGAATCATGCCCTTCTGTCTTCATTCCTCACCTGTGATCACCTTCTCAAGGTTAATGACTAACATTTTTCGTCACATGTTGGGCAAAGAAGTATTGATATAATTGTCATGTCTCCAGACATTGCTTCTCATTTCAAAAGTCTTGAGAGAGTATTTCTACGACTAAAGGATGCAAACCTAAAAGTCAAGTTATCCAAAATGTTCCTTTCTAGAGACAAGAATTAATTACTTAGGTCACACCGTTGATGAAAACGGTATTCAACCTAATGCAGGTAAATACAATTGTAGAATGGCCAGTCCCTTCCACAACAGACAAAGTCAAATCCTTCCTTGGTTTAGCAGGATATCATCGAAGATTTATCGCTAATTTCGCTTAGATCGCAAACCCCTTCACTTCACTTCTGAAACACGGAGTTACATTCCAGTGGTCTACAGCGCAAGACAGTGCATTTAACTTACTCAAGCGACACTTGATAGAGGCACCTATCCTTCGATTTCACAAATTTGAGAAACCTTCATTTTGCACACAACAGATGCTTGTAAACAGGGTCTTGGAGCTGTACTTATGCAGGAGTCAAATAAGGGTAGATTTTTCCCCATAGCCTATGCGAGCCGTTCATATTCGAAGATGGAATCGAAATAGTAACAATTGGAAGGCCTTGCAGTTGTTTGGGCACGCAAACATTTTAAGGAATACATATATGGTTACCCTATTACAGCTTATACATATCACAGAGCACTCTTAGGTATTTTTCAAAGACAAGATCCTACAGGAAAGTATCAGAGGTGATCTTTAACTATACAAGCATTTGACCCAGATTTTCGTTTTGTTTCGGGTTCATCCAAAGTAGTTGCAGACGCGCTTTCCCGCAGAGTGGGTACAGTCACTGTAGGTAATAGCCCCGTAGATTTTGATGTAGAGAGGTCGAGACGACATCAACGGGATGACCCAGTCTGGGGTCCTGTCATAGAATACCTAGAGGGTATAAGATCTTCACTGGATGCTAAAACAGTTGCTCCAGTCAGAGAATTGTATTTAGCACAGGGAGTCTTGTGAAGGGACGCGAAATTAGGAGTAACAGGGTTGTTAAACAATTCCAAAAGCATTAGTACAGGATTTCTTAAAGTCAGCACATGATTCACCACAGGCCGCACACCCAGGCGCATATAAATGCTATAAGCAAACTCGTTTGAGGTATTTCTGGCCAAGAATGCAGAAAAACATTAAAGATCATATTTTGAGGTGCCAAACATGTAACACAGATTAGATTAGATTATTTATTGACCACAGAATCACACAAGTCACGAATTTCTAAAAAATACCGAAACCAAAAGTAAACCATCACCATAACATAAAACGTTGATTATGGTCCAAATGAAAAATACTTATTATATAATGACAAACATAAGACACTCAATACATTAGAGAAACATAGTAGCTGGCATATTCTAACAATTAGGCATACAGGTTCAAAATTTCATGAATAGCATGAAATAGTTTTATGATCCATCCTATTTACAAAGAAGTCTTGCATGGTAGTAATACCGAACTGCTGTCTCAGCTGGTTAGACATTGCGCACTGTTCTATAACATGTTTCTCGGTTTGAATATTTCCACACATACAAAGCCGCTCCTCCAATGGTAACCTGCCCCTACCTCGCCTGTTCCAACGCCCTTCCTCCACAGCGAGGGAGTGAGCGCTTAAACGCAACTTAGACCATGACATTCGCTCTGTCTCTCTTACATCTGTCTTCACTTTATAAATGTCATGTGTTACAAGACTTGGATTTAGGGAACAAAGTTGAGTTCTGTTTGATGATGAGTTTAACGATTTTTGTTTTAAATCCATCAGAGCAATGTGTACATCATCTACCTCGTTTTCCAGTAAGTCATGGATATAGCGAGACGTTGTGATTATAAGTATTGTACTGATCGAATGAGCTAAAGGGTTATCTTCCATTAAGCGTCTCTCCCTCCACTTGATCGAGAAAAATTTACGTTGTTTACTTAAAATAGGTGCACGTAGAGTAGGGTATCCTAACTCCAATAAACACAGATCATTACATGTTGTCCTTCTCACCCCCAACAACTGCTTAATGCACCACATGTATAATCTATTGACTGGTTTTATGTCACCATTGAGCCACGATTCACAGCCGTACAACAAGGAAGATATTAACGCCTCTTCAAAAACTTTTTGCTTGACGTAAAATGGAAGATCAATGTTCTTGTTTACAAAAGCAATAAATTCAAGGACATGGCATATTTTACTTTCTGCGTGTACCTTCACTGCTGTGGAGGGAGAGCCATCGGCAGTGAAGGGACTGCCCAGGTATACGTACCGCTCACAAGCCTCAACCACTATGTCGTCAACCACCATCTGTTTGTCATCCTGAGTGCCATTTATAACGAAGAGGGAAGTCCCACTACCCCGCAGACTGTGTTGAAATACCCTTTACCTGCATACCCATGGGAAAGAGTTCATATGGACATATTAGGAGGTTTCCCTAGGCCCATGGCAGGCGACAGATACGTTTTAGTAATCACTGATGCCTTCACGAGATATTGTGAATTAGTCCCAGTTCAAAATAAAGACGCAGCCACGGTCGCTAAGGCGTTAAAGAAATATAGCCACTGCAACCTTCACGAACCAGGCTGATAAATCCGCGAAACCATCAAAGGTACGTGGCTCCCGGACTCTTGGTAATGGTGCAGGAATTTCCTCTAGAAGTGAGGTTCCTAAACTTGACCCAAAATTTTCTGGCCCCTATAGAGTCTTAGCTCATTTAAAGGGACACAAGTTCAGGGTTCGACATCTAAATGCAGGTGACATTCGTGAAGAACATGAGGACCACTTGAAAGTTTTACAGTATTCTAAACATGATCATCCCGGTACCACAACAGACAGTGCTCCTCAAACCCCAAACAATGTCATCCTAACAACAACTGCCCCTGTTCAGACTGTCCCCTCACCAGAACCGAATACCCTAACACCACCACCACAGACACATCACTATTCATTAAGACCTCGCCTTTAAGAGGTTGCTAAGTTTATTATTTTCCAGGTTCTTCCTTCTCATGTCCTTATGGTGTCTTCCTGTATATGACAACATGGCAATACCAGGCACCCTTCTCACCACTCCCCGCCAGGTCCACCTCGTGAGGGACACAGTCTCAGTTAAGTTGAGCCTGGAGGGTCTACCCTACACTTACGATAATTTAGTGAAACTAATGGAGGACGTACCTCGCTTACGGTCTACCCTACTCAAGTTTTACAACAGTGCCTCCATCAGAAACTCTAGTGTTGCTCCTCCTCCAACTTTGTTAAACCAGTGGACCTGGAAATTGAATAGTACCTGTGTAATTCTGTATGACATAATACAAGATATTGAATCTCCAGTAAATACTAATACCAGGATCAACACGAAAAAGCAGAGGAGAAGCAAGAGAGGTCTGCTCAACTTTGTAGGGTCCCTCCAATCATACTTGTTTGGTACTGCTACTCAGGAAGAACTTAATTCAGCTAGGAATCAGATTACATCCTTACAATTTCAACAACTTCTTAACAACAGGTTTATTAAAGCTAAGGCCTTAAAACAACATTCTAAATATTTGAATGACATGATGTTAACTTAATATCTTGACACAACAGGTAGCACTATTGTCAGTCTGTTAATACTATATATGCTATGGTGACTATTTCCAAACATGTTGATAGTATTTACCCAAATCACTTATCATGCACATTATTTCACTGACTTATTGGAAGATGTTAATAATCTGGTAAACCAAGTTGTCACACCATTTTTTTCCCTTCTCGGAACTCTCACGTATTATTAAACAAGCAATGACGAAATTCGGTTGCACCCCAGCACTCCCTCTACATGACGTGGCCAGTTATTACTCCTTGCTAACGGTTGACGCGATCCTCGAAGCAGTCATTATCCACATACCGTTCACTGACTCCAATACTTACAGCCTTGTGAACGTAATACCATGCCCTTTTGATTATACAAAAGAGTTACAAAAGACTTTCGTCCTTGCTGATAATATTATACAAGAGAAAGTTGATGTTAATTCCTCGTTGATTGCACATCCCTCCTTGTATGATTTAGCATTGTGCCATAAACCATTGCTTGACAACTTGATTTGCCCCCCCCAATACCTTCGTTTTTCATAACTTACAAACGAACTCATGTGATTACCAACTACTTTTGGGACATCAACAAAATGTTCTTCATTCCTGTTCCTTTCAGGAAATTACTGTTGATGAACCTTGGACTGAAAGTATGGACAAGTATCACGTACTGTTTTGCCCAGATCCGCAAAATGTTCTTATTCATTGCCCACCTAATCATTCCAAATTTTATTTGTTTCTGGGACACATTCAGTTAGGACAACGATGTACTCTTATCAGTTCCAGTTTCAAATTGTTCGGCACTCATGATCATTTTTTGGGACAAATTGATAGAGCTATCCCGAGTATAGAACGAATCCCCCAAAACATCAACTTATCAGTCATCAATGAAGTAAATATGCAACACTTTCCATCTATGGTTCAAGACGATTTAAATTCTGTAATAGATGTTTTGGCTTTTGTACCTTTTAAGTACACTTCTCATTTCTGGATTTTCAATTATTTCGTTGTCTATTGCACTCGTATTATTCATTGTATTCATCTTATATTGTCGTCTACGACATAGGGTGTCTAATATAGAATTCCCTACAGCCACATTGGATGTTCAAAAGGTAGTCCCAGCAGCACTTCCTTATTTAAGGAGAAATCTAACTCCAGAATCATATATATTGAATAAGCTGTTTGAATTTTTATTTTTTTTTATACTGATTTTATTTACACCAAATTACCTATATATATATATATATATATTTAATACTCTAACAATTGTAAAGTGTGTTATCTATCTTATCAAGCATACTAGTTGATATAGGAATAACTCTTGCAAATAACTACAATTGGCTTATTTCTGTACTCTTATATTCAGTATTATTTCAAGAATAATCATAACTTATCATGGCTCGCAGGAGCTCGAGCCAGGTTGTGGCCGAGCAAAATTTAAGACTCACGCACACTACCATTAATTTTTCATTAGCTATATGTTATTATCATTTCACTGTGTGTTACATAGAGTTAGATGCATGTTGCCACGGGCTCACTGTTCCCACGGGCTACTGTTAATCAGGATGTTTGAACACGTAAGAGCTGATCTGCTATTTGAACACGTTGTTGAATGGGTGTTGACGGACTCCCATATAACCCGTCAGTGTGACCTGAGGGAGACACTGGCCAGCCTCGTCACACTGTTCACTAGAGTGTGTCGTAGTGTGTCATAACACTTTAGCCCAGAGTACCTCAGATGTACGTACACGTTTTTTGTAATAAATCTACAAAAGCCGCCCGATCTTCATTGAGTACCACTCACGCAGAAGACCTGATTTCCTTCCTATCAATTCAACCTTACACTAATACTATGTTCCGCACGCGCACGGCCAAGCGACATGATGCATGTACTTATGAAGGAGAACCAAGGCGCCTACGACCAAGGACCAAGTATGACAAAACGATGTTTTTCATGCCCCAGATTCAGCATCTATAAGAGTCAGTCACGAAGTAGATAATGAGGAAGCATTTGTCATGGCTTCATAGGTATCAACCATAAAAGTATCCCCATATACTTCTTTTTGTCTTTCGCGGTTTCCATTTTCTCGACATGATTTGCATGAACTTTTAAACAAACATGTAGGCGAACCCAAGCATATTCGCCATATACCCCATCAGTCGACACAAGCCTTTGAAAGGGCACACTGCACTTCATAAACAGCAACAGAGCCGTCATTTCAAAGGTTAAAATAGTGTAGGCTCTCTGCACTCAGCAAAGGCCGCTTTCGCTACTCAGGCTGTGAAGGAGAACCAAAGTACCTGCGACCAAGGAACTCCACAGGCATTCGTACAAGGAAGAAAAGACTCGTGTTTTTCATGCTCCAAATTCAGGATTTATTAGAGTCCGTCACTAAGTAGATAATGAGGAGCCATTTATTATGGTTTCATAGGTATCAACCACAGAAGTATCTTAATATACTTCTTTTGTCGGGACACCATCATAGGAAACATTTGCAAGCCCCCAATCCACATCAAGAGAAGGTATGAACGGATTACCCACTCCTTTCGGAGGGGGAAAGCACGTTGAACACTTCTGTGTAGCGCGCGTGCGGCCCAGAACATCTAAGGCTATTACAGACCTGTTATTGCTCAATCTCCTGCGGCGTCGCTCAAGAGAGGCATTTGCTCTTGGCGCGCCAAAGGAGTCAGAAGCCGTGGGTAGATATAGGAAAAAAAAGAGAGAGTCCCCTCTTTGAGGACTCCTTCGGCAAAGACAAAGAACGATTCCCATAACATCCAAAAATGTGCTGCATTGAAGGCGACGGGGGAAGGCAGGCCGCGCTCACACCAGAAAGAACCTTACAAGACTTATTACTTCCACGGTGAGGCGTCGTCTACCCCGTGCCGCAGCATGTGCCATGACGGTTCCATATGGAGAAGGATGTCTTCGAAAAGACCAAGGATATCATCCGGCGGTCTTCTTAACTTGCTCTATGTTTCAGCAGCTATTGCTATTCACACTGCTGCACCACTCTGATTTATCCTCTGCCCGACGTACATGCACCGCCCCTAAATGCATGGTTTGTCTTTGGGTCTGGCGAACACCAACTTGGGGTAGAAAACTAAAACCTACGATTCGCAGCCGCACAGTCAGGCGACATGACATGTATGTATGCAATTGCCGAGGAACCGAGGTAGAAACTCAGGTCTTCCTGGGGCGGGTGCTACCAAAACATCCCGCCCCTCTTTACTGCTGCTGCGGCATTGGGGTGGAACACTAAGACCTACGATTCGCAAGCGCAAGGTCAAGCGACATGATATGATGCATGCAGTAGCCGAGGCAGAAACATAGGTCCCCCCTTACTGTCTCATCATCATCATAATTGGCTGGATCGGGTGACACCACAACATCCCGCCCCTTTTTAAAACAAGGAGAAAATCCCATCTTGTGGAATTCTCAGGAAATGTGCTGCATTGAAGGCGACGGGGGAAGGCAGGCAGCACTCAATAGGAAAAAGCCATAAACGGTGAGGCGTCGTCTCCCCCGTGCCGCAGCGGGGGCCATGACGGTACCATATGGAGATGAATGTCTGGGTCTAATGGCATTGAAGGATACCACTAATCCTCCTGCTGCTGGTGTTGTTGCTGCGGCGGCGGCATTGGGGTTGAACACTAAAACTATGATTCGCACGCGCACGGCCAAGCGACATGATGCATGTGCTTGCCGAAGCGCCGAGGTAGAAACTCAGGTCTGCCCTTATCGTCGTCTAACAAACCAACAACAAAAAGGAGAACCAAGGCGCCGACGACCAAGGAAATCCACAGGTATTCGTACAAGGAAGAAGAGATGTTTTTCATGCTCCAAATTCAGCATTCATATTAGTCCGTCATTAAGTAGATAATGAGGAGCCATTTATCATGGTTTGATAGGTATCAACCATAGAAGTATCCTCGTATACTTCTTTTTATCATTCGCAGTTTCCATTTTGTTGTCATGCTTTGATTGAACTTTTACTCAATCAAGCATGAAGGCGAACCCCAACATATTCGCCATATATCCTATCAGTCGCCACAAGCCTCTGGTACAGCAGCAACAGAGAAGTCATCTTAAAGGCTGAAATAGTATAGGCTGTCCACTCTCAACAAAGGGTCGCTCTGTCCAAGAGGATTCCGCTTTCGTTGCTCAGGCTGTGAAGGAGAACCAAGGCGCCTACGACCAAGGAACTCAACGCGTATTCGTACAAGAAAAGACTTGTTTTTATATGCTCCAAATTCAGCATCTATGAGTGTCCGTCACTAATTAGATAACGAGGAGCCATTTATTATGGTTTGATAGGTATCAACCATAGAAGTATCCTAATATACTACTTTTTGTCGGGACACTCGTTCATGGGAAACATTTGCAATCCCCAATCCCCATTAAAGAGGTTTGAACGGATCACCCACTCCTTTCGGAGGGGGAAAGCACGATGAACCCTTCAGTGTAGCACGCGTGCAGCCTAAAACATCATAAGGCATCACAGATCTGTTATTGCTCAATCTCCTGCGGCGTCGCTCAAGAGAGGCATTTGATCTTGGCGCGCCGAAGGAGTCAGAAGCCGTAGGTAGATATGGGATAAAAAGATGAATCCCGTCTTTGGTGACTCCTTCGGAGAAGACCAAGAACGATTCCCATGACATACAAAAATGTGCTGCATAGAAGGCGACGGGGGAAGACAGGCCGTGCTCACACCAGGAAGAGCCTTCATGACTTATTACTTCCATGGTGAGGCGTCGTCTACCATGTGCCGCAGCATGTGCCGTGACGGTTCCATATGGAGAAAAACGTCTTTCGAGAAGAGAGACCAAGGATGTCATTAGACTGGGTCTAATGGCATTGAAGAAGGATACTACTGCTGGAGGTAGTGTTGCTGCGGCGACGGCATTGGGTTCGAACACTAATACTACGATTCGCACTCGCAGGGCTAAGCGACAGGGTGCATGTACTTGCCGAGGCACCGAGGTACAAACTTAGGTCTCCCCGTACCGTTGTCTCACACACCAACAACATTTACCTTATTTTAAGCAAACCACCTCAAACATAAAGGCCATGTTTTTTCTCATTTTCTCTTTCTCTGTCCAACAACTCCCCGCGGTTGTACTGGTATCACAAAAAGTAGGTAGATGCTTCTTAAAAATAGAAAATCCCATCTTGTAGAATTCTCAATCGTTCGCTACTATGAACGATTCCCATAATATGGGATGCGCTGCATTGAAGGCGACGGGGGAAGGCAAGCCGTACTCACACCAGGAAAAGCCTTATTCCACGGTGAGGCTTCGCCTCCACTGTGCCGCAGCACGTGCCGTGACGGTAAATAATGTCTTCGAAAAGACCAAGCTACCTAGCTAGCTTTGCATTTGGCGGAACTTTTCCCGACGTCGACCACTTCTTGGCGTTGAACACTAGGCAAGTATCGTACGGCCAGGCGATATAAATTGCCTATGGACCATCGATCGCTCCTCAGTTACATTTGCCCCTTTAGAACGTCCTGGGAACTATTACAGAACGGTAAGGTAGCGCTCGGAGCACCTATTCAGACACTGGAGGGGGGGGGGGGGGGCATACCCTCTATCCCACTCCACCACCCAGGCATTCATTCGTGGTTTGGTCCCATAGTACGCGCCGAGCACAGCATGTGTTATTCACTTGGGTGATTTTGGTGTCCTTCGCACGAAAAAGGTGCATTTTCTAACCGGAGACATAAGAAATCACAAGGTGGCGGAGAAAAGTGCGTCTAAGACACTTTTTGGCACCTTGCATGTCCAGTTTTGCTCTGTTAATCATAGACTCCTAGGCTGAGAGCATAGGAGTCAGTCACCTAAGACACGGAGCCCACTTTTAGGCTAGTAGGAGTGTACGAAGGAGTAACAACCAAGGACTCTCCTTACGTCTCAGGCTACGGGCACACACAGGGAGTCGGAGCTAGAAGTGTGTCCCGAGGGCGCTCCGTCACTTTGTGCTGCTAACCTCTCAGCCTAGCGCGCACAGTGTCGGAGGGCAAAAATGCGCCCGGAGACGCTCCGTCACTTTGCGCTCCTTACCTCTAAGCCTAGTGTCCGAGGGCAAAAATGCGCCCGGAGACGAGCCGTCACTTTGCGCTCCTTACCTCTAAGCCTATGGGACATTGCGGGTCGGAGCTGAAAAACGTGCCAAAGGTGCTCCGCTAACCCTTGCACTCTCCTTGCATGGGAGGTCAGGGGGAAACATCAGCGGACAATTATCGACGCCTATTGCGTCCGCAGCGAATTTCCTTCTTACCTAGGCGCATTATAGGGTTCAAGAGGTTAGGGAACCCACTTTTAATTAATATTTCCTCTTATGGCAGAGGTAATGGACGATATTCTTAGGCGACATTGCGACTTAGAGTGATGATGATAGCCGCAAACGGACTCCGTGGTGAATTTCCTTCTTACCCGAGAGCATTATACGAGTCAAGGTGAGGGAACCCACTTTTATGCCTGGTGGAGTGTCCGATTAATATTTCCTCTTATGTCAGAGATAAGGGACGATATTTTTAGGCCTAATTGCGACAGAGCAATGAACCCTCTGTAATGTGAGAAGGTAGGGAGGGACCCAACCACCCAGCAACCTCATCTGTGACAGGAGTTGGATACCGGGAAATTCTGAAAAAACGTCTAAGTTTTTCCTCCATCAACCAAGGCCTCTCTCCATATGTCTCTGGGTAGCGGGCACAGAGTCGGAGGGCAAAAACGTGCCAAAGGCCCTTGCACCCTCCTCGCATGAGAGGTAAGGGTTGGTGGTGAACATCAGTGAACCATTATCGATCACTAGGTCGGCAGTTGTTCTCGAGCAATCTCACCTCTGAGGCGAGAAGGTACGGGAGCGAGGGAACGGCGGCGGCGGCCAACCCTCCTCCCTCCCGGCTCACATACCACACACACACACACACACACACCGAGCCAGCCAGCCACCTCCTCCACCTCACTCACTTTCGATGACGCGCGGCTGACCCACCTCTCTCCCTTACACACGGTGGTGGTGGTGAACATCAGTGGCCCATTATCGATGGACCCACATTCCCTCAGCGGAGTTTGACATCACTCACTGGAATGGCAGTTGTGTTTTAGTACCGTTGTAGTACGGGAACGAGTGGGTGGTGGCGCGGAGGAACCGGCTTTTTTTTTTTTTTTTTTTTTTTTTTTACTATTGCCAGTTGATAATGTGCAGTGAGGGAAGGTCCATCTCCAGGTGCTGTGCTAGGATGTTTGTCGGCAAAGCGACCTATCTACATGTTGATAGTGAAAGAAGTTGTTAATTGGGAAAAAGTGTATGGACGCTATAAGAGGAAGATTAAAGATCAGATTGCTGACAGCATAGATAGAAATAAGTTAGGAGATGGCAGTTAGATGATGGTTCGATACATTTACATTACCGACTTAAACACAGCGACCTTCCAGCACCGCTCACCTTCCAGTGCGGCCTTTCGCACGGGAGCAATGGGCAACCCCGCCAAGACGTCCACCATCCCGCCCGACAACCCGACCTCAGGAACTGGTACATGCCATTTGGAGCCACGGGAGAACAGCCTAATCCCGCACACCCCAAGCCAACAAAGGGGAGATGACCTTCAGCCTTCCCGGTGACCGACACCACATGTACAAGGCAGGCTCCGATTATTAACCTGTGCTCTTGGACCACATCCTGTAAAGGGAGAGAGTCCAGGTTAGGGCTTTGACCGTGCAAACCTCAAGGTCCCGGTATGTCAGCCCTAACCCTCTGAGAGCACTCGCGCTTTCTTGACACCATGCACCACGCCAACTTAAAGTGGCAGATGTTACATGCACGGTGTCTTTCCCGGTGTATTCCCGTACGCCTTGTAAGACTTCCGGGGTACCGTAGTAGCTGCACTTGTGTTGGTGTGCAGCTGAAAGCGGGAAGTGAACCCCAGAGACCTGTGTACCCATGATATAGGCCTCTGTGCCTTTCGAAGCCACGATGTCCGGCTTCCGAAAGGACCCCACAATCGTAATGCGCGGCTCGCAGAACATCTCATAACCCCTTTGTCTCAGTCGCCCGGCCAAATAGGCACGGATGTTGTCGTGCCTCGTTACACTCCCGCCGTGAGTACGAGGGCACATCTGTGCGATGTGCCCGAGCGTACCTGGCTTCTGACAGGTGTCACAAAGGCCGTTAATCTCGGGCCGGCCTCTGGACGCCCTGGCAGGGATGGGTAACGCGCCTATCCGCACTTGGACGGCCTTCACATAGTCAGCGCCGGACAGGAAACTGTTCCCGTTATTCACCCATCTGCTCACCTGAGGCACAGCAGCAGATGGAGCAAGTGCCGCACCGTCGACGGTGCTCACCAGGTTGGCCCTCCATACGTGCTGACTTTCGGATTTACTACCCGCCTGTCGACCAGCAATGCATGAGAGTCTAGTCCAGCGCTGCAGCTTGCTCAACACTGCAGGCTCCCGGACAGCCATCTGAATCACTGGGTCGGTCGAGGTAAGTAGTTTCTCGAACCGCGCTTATTTATTTAGCCGGACGGTTAAAACAACTTTGGTATACCCAGCCTACCATCTCCAGTTGCAGAGTGGAAGAATGTACAGGGCACGTCATGGGCTAGGCGCAGCCAGCGGCGGACCGCCACTCGCACTTGCCTGTCCATACGTGCTAACTGAAGTCTTATATACTTCCCCCAACACCAGTCGATGCATGAGCTTGGGCATCAGATGCTCCACAAGCAACGCAATCCGCTGTTGAGGTTTGAGAGGGGCTCTGGTGATATTTCGGAGCCCCTCTTCTAGCAGAGCCCCGTATGACTTAAGCCGACCCCCGGCCCCGACAAGAATCAAGAGGTACTTGCATTCGTCCTCAGCACTCATGGATCCGACAGCGCTGCCCAAGACCTGGAACGTCCTGTTCTTATTGACGCACCAAGTCTTGCGCTTGCCGCCGACCTCCATGCTGAGGGTACGACATTTCTCTGGATTGACTTGAAGCCCACCCCCCGCGAGGGTGGCGGCCTTCACGTCCATTGCCTTCTGTAAGCCAGTGGGCGTCTGCGCAACCAGGACCAAACCATCGGCAAAAGCCAATGCTGATACTTTTTGGTCACCCAACTTAACCCCTACACCGGTCTCCTTCACCCTTGCGATTCCCTCGTCAATCACAAGGTTGAAGAGAATCGGTGATAATGGGTCACCCTGTTTGACCCCACGAGTCGTATTTATTTTATCCGACATCCCGTCGCTGCCTGCTTCGATTGAAGCAGGGACGCATGCTGTCTGAGAAAGCGAAAACCTCAAACAACGACACGCGCCTATGTGTGGTCATCTTTCGAATAATGGTTTCTCTGTATCATCACAAGGAACATACACACCAATGTATGCATGCCACCAGATTTTGGCTGCCTGCTTCGATTGAAGCAGGGACGCATGCTGTCTGAGAAAGCGAAAACCTCAAACAACGACACGCGCCTATGTGTGGTCATCTTTCGAATAATGGTTTCTCTGTATCATCACAAGGAACATACACACCAATGTATGCATGCCACCAGATTTTGGCTGCCTGCTTCGATTGAAGCAGGGACGCATGCTGTCTGAGAAAGCGAAAACCTCAAACAACGACACGCGCCTATGTGTGGTCATCTTTCGAATAATGGTTTCTCTGTATCATCACAAGGAACATACACACCAATGTATGCATGCCACCAGATTTTGGCTGCCTGCTTCGATTGAAGCAGGGACGCATGCTGTCTGAGAAAGCGAAAACCTCAAACAACGACACGCGCCTATGTGTGGTCATCTTTCGAATAATGGTTTCTCTGTATCATCACAAGGAACATACACACCAATGTATGCATGCCACCAGATTTTGGCTGCCTGCTTCGATTGAAGCAGGGACGCATGCTGTCTGAGAAAGCGAAAACCTCAAACAACGACACGCGCCTATGTGTGGTCATCTTTCGAATAATGGTTTCTCTGTATCATCACAAGGAACATACACACCAATGTATGCATGCCACCAGATTTTGGCTGCCTGCTTCGATTGAAGCAGGGACGCATGCTGTCTGAGAAAGCGAAAACCTCAAACAACGACACGCGCCTATGTGTGGTCATCTTTCGAATAATGGTTTCTCTGTATCATCACAAGGAACATACACACCAATGTATGCATGCCACCAGATTTTGGCTGCCTGCTTCGATTGAAGCAGGGACGCATGCTGTCTGAGAAAGCGAAAACCTCAAACAACGACACGCGCCTATGTGTGGTCATCTTTCGAATAATGGTTTCTCTGTATCATCACAAGGAACATACACACCAATGTATGCATGCCACCAGATTTTGGCTGCCTGCTTCGATTGAAGCAGGGACGCATGCTGTCTGAGAAAGCGAAAACCTCAAACAACGACACGCGCCTATGTGTGGTCATCTTTCGAATAATGGTTTCTCTGTATCATCACAAGGAACATACACACCAATGTATGCATGCCACCAGATTTTGGCTGCCTGCTTCGATTGAAGCAGGGACGCATGCTGTCTGAGAAAGCGAAAACCTCAAACAACGACACGCGCCTATGTGTGGTCATCTTTCGAATAATGGTTTCTCTGTATCATCACAAGGAACATACACACCAATGTATGCATGCCACCAGATTTTGGCTGCCTGCTTCGATTGAAGCAGGGACGCATGCTGTCTGAGAAAGCGAAAACCTCAAACAACGACACGCGCCTATGTGTGGTCATCTTTCGAATAATGGTTTCTCTGTATCATCACAAGGAACATACACACCAATGTATGCATGCCACCAGATTTTGGCTGCCTGCTTCGATTGAAGCAGGGACGCATGCTGTCTGAGAAAGCGAAAACCTCAAACAACGACACGCGCCTATGTGTGGTCATCTTTCGAATAATGGTTTCTCTGTATCATCACAAGGAACATACACACCAATGTATGCATGCCACCAGATTTTGGCTGCCTGCTTCGATTGAAGCAGGGACGCATGCTGTCTGAGAAAGCGAAAACCTCAAACAACGACACGCGCCTATGTGTGGTCATCTTTCGAATAATGGTTTCTCTGTATCATCACAAGGAACATACACACCAATGTATGCATGCCACCAGATTTTGGCTGCCTGCTTCGATTGAAGCAGGGACGCATGCTGTCTGAGAAAGCGAAAACCTCAAACAACGACACGCGCCTATGTGTGGTCATCTTTCGAATAATGGTTTCTCTGTATCATCACAAGGAACATACACACCAATGTATGCATGCCACCAGATTTTGGCTGCCTGCTTCGATTGAAGCAGGGACGCATGCTGTCTGAGAAAGCGAAAACCTCAAACAACGACACGCGCCTATGTGTGGTCATCTTTCGAATAATGGTTTCTCTGTATCATCACAAGGAACATACACACCAATGTATGCATGCCACCAGATTTTGGCTGCCTGCTTCGATTGAAGCAGGGACGCATGCTGTCTGAGAAAGCGAAAACCTCAAACAACGACACGCGCCTATGTGTGGTCATCTTTCGAATAATGGTTTCTCTGTATCATCACAAGGAACATACACACCAATGTATGCATGCCACCAGATTTTGGCTGCCTGCTTCGATTGAAGCAGGGACGCATGCTGTCTGAGAAAGCGAAAACCTCAAACAACGACACGCGCCTATGTGTGGTCATCTTTCGAATAATGGTTTCTCTGTATCATCACAAGGAACATACACACCAATGTATGCATGCCACCAGATTTTGGCTGCCTGCTTCGATTGAAGCAGGGACGCATGCTGTCTGAGAAAGCGAAAACCTCAAACAACGACACGCGCCTATGTGTGGTCATCTTTCGAATAATGGTTTCTCTGTATCATCACAAGGAACATACACACCAATGTATGCATGCCACCAGATTTTGGCTGCCTGCTTCGATTGAAGCAGGGACGCATGCTGTCTGAGAAAGCGAAAACCTCAAACAACGACACGCGCCTATGTGTGGTCATCTTTCGAATAATGGTTTCTCTGTATCATCACAAGGAACATACACACCAATGTATGCATGCCACCAGATTTTGGCTGCCTGCTTCGATTGAAGCAGGGACGCATGCTGTCTGAGAAAGCGAAAACCTCAAACAACGACACGCGCCTATGTGTGGTCATCTTTCGAATAATGGTTTCTCTGTATCATCACAAGGAACATACACACCAATGTATGCATGCCACCAGATTTTGGCTGCCTGCTTCGATTGAAGCAGGGACGCATGCTGTCTGAGAAAGCGAAAACCTCAAACAACGACACGCGCCTATGTGTGGTCATCTTTCGAATAATGGTTTCTCTGTATCATCACAAGGAACATACACACCAATGTATGCATGCCACCAGATTTTGGCTGCCTGCTTCGATTGAAGCAGGGACGCATGCTGTCTGAGAAAGCGAAAACCTCAAACAACGACACGCGCCTATGTGTGGTCATCTTTCGAATAATGGTTTCTCTGTATCATCACAAGGAACATACACACCAATGTATGCATGCCACCAGATTTTGGCTGCCTGCTTCGATTGAAGCAGGGACGCATGCTGTCTGAGAAAGCGAAAACCTCAAACAACGACACGCGCCTATGTGTGGTCATCTTTCGAATAATGGTTTCTCTGTATCATCACAAGGAACATACACACCAATGTATGCATGCCACCAGATTTTGGCTGCCTGCTTCGATTGAAGCAGGGACGCATGCTGTCTGAGAAAGCGAAAACCTCAAACAACGACACGCGCCTATGTGTGGTCATCTTTCGAATAATGGTTTCTCTGTATCATCACAAGGAACATACACACCAATGTATGCATGCCACCAGATTTTGGCTGCCTGCTTCGATTGAAGCAGGGACGCATGCTGTCTGAGAAAGCGAAAACCTCAAACAACGACACGCGCCTATGTGTGGTCATCTTTCGAATAATGGTTTCTCTGTATCATCACAAGGAACATACACACCAATGTATGCATGCCACCAGATTTTGGCTGCCTGCTTCGATTGAAGCAGGGACGCATGCTGTCTGAGAAAGCGAAAACCTCAAACAACGACACGCGCCTATGTGTGGTCATCTTTCGAATAATGGTTTCTCTGTATCATCACAAGGAACATACACACCAATGTATGCATGCCACCAGATTTTGGCTGCCTGCTTCGATTGAAGCAGGGACGCATGCTGTCTGAGAAAGCGAAAACCTCAAACAACGACACGCGCCTATGTGTGGTCATCTTTCGAATAATGGTTTCTCTGTATCATCACAAGGAACATACACACCAATGTATGCATGCCACCAGATTTTGGCTGCCTGCTTCGATTGAAGCAGGGACGCATGCTGTCTGAGAAAGCGAAAACCTCAAACAACGACACGCGCCTATGTGTGGTCATCTTTCGAATAATGGTTTCTCTGTATCATCACAAGGAACATACACACCAATGTATGCATGCCACCAGATTTTGGCTGCCTGCTTCGATTGAAGCAGGGACGCATGCTGTCTGAGAAAGCGAAAACCTCAAACAACGACACGCGCCTATGTGTGGTCATCTTTCGAATAATGGTTTCTCTGTATCATCACAAGGAACATACACACCAATGTATGCATGCCACCAGATTTTGGCTGCCTGCTTCGATTGAAGCAGGGACGCATGCTGTCTGAGAAAGCGAAAACCTCAAACAACGACACGCGCCTATGTGTGGTCATCTTTCGAATAATGGTTTCTCTGTATCATCACAAGGAACATACACACCAATGTATGCATGCCACCAGATTTTGGCTGCCTGCTTCGATTGAAGCAGGGACGCATGCTGTCTGAGAAAGCGAAAACCTCAAACAACGACACGCGCCTATGTGTGGTCATCTTTCGAATAATGGTTTCTCTGTATCATCACAAGGAACATACACACCAATGTATGCATGCCACCAGATTTTGGCTGCCTGCTTCGATTGAAGCAGGGACGCATGCTGTCTGAGAAAGCGAAAACCTCAAACAACGACACGCGCCTATGTGTGGTCATCTTTCGAATAATGGTTTCTCTGTATCATCACAAGGAACATACACACCAATGTATGCATGCCACCAGATTTTGGCTGCCTGCTTCGATTGAAGCAGGGACGCATGCTGTCTGAGAAAGCGAAAACCTCAAACAACGACACGCGCCTATGTGTGGTCATCTTTCGAATAATGGTTTCTCTGTATCATCACAAGGAACATACACACCAATGTATGCATGCCACCAGATTTTGGCTGCCTGCTTCGATTGAAGCAGGGACGCATGCTGTCTGAGAAAGCGAAAACCTCAAACAACGACACGCGCCTATGTGTGGTCATCTTTCGAATAATGGTTTCTCTGTATCATCACAAGGAACATACACACCAATGTATGCATGCCACCAGATTTTGGCTGCCTGCTTCGATTGAAGCAGGGACGCATGCTGTCTGAGAAAGCGAAAACCTCAAACAACGACACGCGCCTATGTGTGGTCATCTTTCGAATAATGGTTTCTCTGTATCATCACAAGGAACATACACACCAATGTATGCATGCCACCAGATTTTGGCTGCCTGCTTCGATTGAAGCAGGGACGCATGCTGTCTGAGAAAGCGAAAACCTCAAACAACGACACGCGCCTATGTGTGGTCATCTTTCGAATAATGGTTTCTCTGTATCATCACAAGGAACATACACACCAATGTATGCATGCCACCAGATTTTGGCTGCCTGCTTCGATTGAAGCAGGGACGCATGCTGTCTGAGAAAGCGAAAACCTCAAACAACGACACGCGCCTATGTGTGGTCATCTTTCGAATAATGGTTTCTCTGTATCATCACAAGGAACATACACACCAATGTATGCATGCCACCAGATTTTGGCTGCCTGCTTCGATTGAAGCAGGGACGCATGCTGTCTGAGAAAGCGAAAACCTCAAACAACGACACGCGCCTATGTGTGGTCATCTTTCGAATAATGGTTTCTCTGTATCATCACAAGGAACATACACACCAATGTATGCATGCCACCAGATTTTGGCTGCCTGCTTCGATTGAAGCAGGGACGCATGCTGTCTGAGAAAGCGAAAACCTCAAACAACGACACGCGCCTATGTGTGGTCATCTTTCGAATAATGGTTTCTCTGTATCATCACAAGGAACATACACACCAATGTATGCATGCCACCAGATTTTGGCTGCCTGCTTCGATTGAAGCAGGGACGCATGCTGTCTGAGAAAGCGAAAACCTCAAACAACGACACGCGCCTATGTGTGGTCATCTTTCGAATAATGGTTTCTCTGTATCATCACAAGGAACATACACACCAATGTATGCATGCCACCAGATTTTGGCTGCCTGCTTCGATTGAAGCAGGGACGCATGCTGTCTGAGAAAGCGAAAACCTCAAACAACGACACGCGCCTATGTGTGGTCATCTTTCGAATAATGGTTTCTCTGTATCATCACAAGGAACATACACACCAATGTATGCATGCCACCAGATTTTGGCTGCCTGCTTCGATTGAAGCAGGGACGCATGCTGTCTGAGAAAGCGAAAACCTCAAACAACGACACGCGCCTATGTGTGGTCATCTTTCGAATAATGGTTTCTCTGTATCATCACAAGGAACATACACACCAATGTATGCATGCCACCAGATTTTGGCTGCCTGCTTCGATTGAAGCAGGGACGCATGCTGTCTGAGAAAGCGAAAACCTCAAACAACGACACGCGCCTATGTGTGGTCATCTTTCGAATAATGGTTTCTCTGTATCATCACAAGGAACATACACACCAATGTATGCATGCCACCAGATTTTGGCTGCCTGCTTCGATTGAAGCAGGGACGCATGCTGTCTGAGAAAGCGAAAACCTCAAACAACGACACGCGCCTATGTGTGGTCATCTTTCGAATAATGGTTTCTCTGTATCATCACAAGGAACATACACACCAATGTATGCATGCCACCAGATTTTGGCTGCCTGCTTCGATTGAAGCAGGGACGCATGCTGTCTGAGAAAGCGAAAACCTCAAACAACGACACGCGCCTATGTGTGGTCATCTTTCGAATAATGGTTTCTCTGTATCATCACAAGGAACATACACACCAATGTATGCATGCCACCAGATTTTGGCTGCCTGCTTCGATTGAAGCAGGGACGCATGCTGTCTGAGAAAGCGAAAACCTCAAACAACGACACGCGCCTATGTGTGGTCATCTTTCGAATAATGGTTTCTCTGTATCATCACAAGGAACATACACACCAATGTATGCATGCCACCAGATTTTGGCTGCCTGCTTCGATTGAAGCAGGGACGCATGCTGTCTGAGAAAGCGAAAACCTCAAACAACGACACGCGCCTATGTGTGGTCATCTTTCGAATAATGGTTTCTCTGTATCATCACAAGGAACATACACACCAATGTATGCATGCCACCAGATTTTGGCTGCCTGCTTCGATTGAAGCAGGGACGCATGCTGTCTGAGAAAGCGAAAACCTCAAACAACGACACGCGCCTATGTGTGGTCATCTTTCGAATAATGGTTTCTCTGTATCATCACAAGGAACATACACACCAATGTATGCATGCCACCAGATTTTGGCTGCCTGCTTCGATTGAAGCAGGGACGCATGCTGTCTGAGAAAGCGAAAACCTCAAACAACGACACGCGCCTATGTGTGGTCATCTTTCGAATAATGGTTTCTCTGTATCATCACAAGGAACATACACACCAATGTATGCATGCCACCAGATTTTGGCTGCCTGCTTCGATTGAAGCAGGGACGCATGCTGTCTGAGAAAGCGAAAACCTCAAACAACGACACGCGCCTATGTGTGGTCATCTTTCGAATAATGGTTTCTCTGTATCATCACAAGGAACATACACACCAATGTATGCATGCCACCAGATTTTGGCTGCCTGCTTCGATTGAAGCAGGGACGCATGCTGTCTGAGAAAGCGAAAAACTCAAACAACGACACGCGCCTATGTGTGGTCATCTTTCGAATAATGGTTTCTCTGTATCATCACAAGGAACATACACACCAATGTATGCATGCCACCAGATTTTGGCTGCCTGCTTCGATTGAAGCAGGGACGCATGCTGTCTGAGAAAGCGAAAACCTCAAACAACGACACGCGCCTATTTGTGGTCATCTTTCGGGTTTTACTATTTCTATTATCCCATGGAACATACACAAAAATGTATGCATGCCTTCGGATTCTTTTATGTTACCTTCCTTTTTGACTCATTGAGGAGGAGGAATTTGCAGGTAGAAATTCAGGTCCCCCCATACTTTCACAAACCTTAAGCAAACGCCCGACCGACCTCACGTCACCTCAAACAAATCAGCCAAGCTTCTTTCTCTATCCATCAACTTCTATGCCTCTGTGGTAACAGAATTCAACTCTATATTGCTTTTGCACACACCTGCTAAGCATTTACAACGCCCAAGGATTGCGATATTACCGTTGGAAACGGCAAACATTTCATTTGCTGCTCGCTCATAAGGCTTCTTTTCGTTCCTGTAATCGCTCAGGAGAGAGGCAATTGCTCTTGGCGCGCCGAAGGAGTCAGAAGCCGTGGATACATAGTAAAAAAATGAAAAAATAAAACAAAAAATCCCCTCTCTGGGGACTCCTTCGGAGAAGACTAAGAAAGATTCCCATGACATCCAAAAAGAGCCTTTCTTGGTTTCTTGGTTTCTGTGGCACGGGGTAGACGACGCTTGACTGCGTAAGTAATAAGAAGTCTTGTAAGGATTTTCCTGGTGTGAGTGCGGCCTGCCTTCCTCCGTCGCCTTCAATGCAACGCCTTTCTTGGTTTCGTAGTAATCGCTCTCTAATAGTTCCCAGGACGTTCTAAAGGGGCAAATGTATCGGAGGAGCGATCGATGGTCCATAGGTAATGTGTAGCGCATGGCCCTACGCTACTTGCCTGGTACTCAACGCCAAGAAGAAGTGGTCGACGTACAGAAAAGTTACGCCAAATGCAAACCTATCTAGGTAGCTTGGTCTTTTCGAAGACATTATTGTTTTGCGAGAATACTGTACGGGGAGACCTAAGTTTCTACCTCGGCAAGTACATAAATCATGTAGCTTAGCGGTGCGTGTGCGAATCGTAGTATTAGTGTTCGACCCCAATGCCACCGACGAAGCTGCAGGAGCCTTCTTCAATGCCATTAGACCCAGTCTAATGACATAATTGTTGTCTCTTTTTGAAGACCTTCTCCGTATGGAACCGTCACGGCACATTTGCTGTGCTACGAGAGAGACTACGCCTAACCGCTGAAGTAATAAGTCTTGTAAGGCTTTTTCCTGGTGGAGGAAGACCTACGAATCGCACGCGCACGGTCAAGCGAAATAACATGATACATGCAGTTGCCGAGGCAGAAGTCCCCCCCTTAACGTCTCATCATCATCATCATAAAAATTGCCTGGGGCGGGTCTCATCACAACATCCCGCCAATTCTTAAAACAAGGAGAAAATCCCATCTTGGGGAATTTTCAGGAAATGTTCTGCATTGAAGGCGACGGGGGACACGACGCCTGACCACGAAAGTTATATGAAATCTTGTAAGGCTTTTACTGGTGTGAGTGCCGCCTGCCTTCCACCGTCGCCTTCAATGCAGCACCTTTCTTGGTTTCATGGTAATCGCTCTCTAATAGTTCCCAGGACGTTCTAAAGGGACAAATGTATCGGATGAGCGATCGATGGTCCATATGCAATGTGTAGCGCCTGGCGCTACGCTACTTGCCTAGTACTCAACGACGAGAAGAAGTGGTCAACGTCGAGAAAAGTTCCACCAAATGCAAACCTAGCGGTAGCTTGGTCATTTTGAAGGCATCATTGGTTTGCGAGATGACGGTACGGGGAAACCGAAGTTTCTACTTCTGCGCCTCGGCAAGTACATGCATAATGTCGCTTGGCCGTGCGCGTGCGAATCGTAGTATTAGTGTTCGACCCAAATGCCGACGAAGAAGCAGCAGGAGCCTTCTTCACTGCCATAAGACCCAGTCTAATGACATTATTGTTGTGTCCTTTTGAAGACCTTCTCCGTACGGAACCGTCACGGCACATTTGCTGTTGGACGAGGTAGACGAGCATTTGACTGCGGAAGTAATAAGAAGTCTTGTAAGGCGCTTCGTGGTTTGAGTGCGGCCTGCCTTCCTCCGTCGCCATCAATGCAGCGCCTTTCTTGGTTTCGTGGGAATCGCTCTCTAATAGTTCCCAGGACGTTCTAAAGGGGCAACATGTATCGGAAGAGCTATTGATGGTCCATAGGTAATGTGTAGCGCTTGGCCCTACGCTACTTGCCTAGTACTCAACGCCAAGAAGAAGTGGTCGACGTCGAGAAAAGTTCCGCCAAATGCAAGCCTATCTAGGTAGCTTGGTCTTTTCGAAGACATTATTGTTTTGTGAGATAACTGCACGGGGAGACCTAAGTTTCTACCTCGGCAAGTACATACATCATGTAGCTTAGCCGTGCGTGTGCGAATCGTAGTATTAGTGTTCGACCCCAATGCCACCGACGAAGCTGCAAGAGCCTTCTTCAATGCCATTAGACCCAGTCTAATGACATAATTGTCTCTTTTTGAAGACCTTCTCCGTATGGAACCGTCACGGCACATTTGCTGTGCTACGAGGGAGACGACGCCTGAACGCTGAAGTAATAAGTCTTGTAAGGCTTTTTCCTGGTGGAGGCAGACCAGCGAATCGCACGCGCACGGTCAAGCGAAATGACATGATGCATGCAGTTGCTGAGGCAGATGTCCCTCCTTAACGTCTCAACATCATCATCATCATAGAAATTGGCTGGGGCAGGTGTCATCACAACATCCCGCCAATTCTTAAAACAAGGAGAAAATCCCATCTTGGGGAATTTTCAGGAAATGTTCTGCGTTGAAGGCGACGGGGAACACGACGCCTAACCGTGGAAGTAATATGAAATCTTGTAAGGCTTTTACTGGTGTGAGTGCCGCCTGCCTTCCTCCGTCGCCTTCAATGCAGCACCTTTCTTGGTTTCATGGTAATCGCTCTCTAATAGTTCCCAGGACGTTCTAAAGGGACAAATGTATCGGAGGAGCGATCGATGGTCCATATGCAATGTGTAGCGCCTGGCCCTACCCTACTTGCCTAGTACTCAACGCCAAGAAGTGGTCGACGTCAAGGAAAGTTCCGCCAAATACAAACCCAGCTAGGTAGCTTGGTCTTTTCGAAGACATTGTTGGTTTCTGAGATGACGGTACGGGGAGACCTAAGTTTCTACTTCTGCGCCTCGGCAAGTACTTGCATCATGTCGCTTGGCCGTGCGCGTGCGAATCGTAGTATTAGTGTTCGACCCAAATGCCGCCGAAGAAGCAGGAGCCTTCTTCAATGCCATTACATCCAGTCTAATGACATCATTGTTGTCTCTTTTTGAAGACCTTCTCCGTATGGAACAGTCATGGAACATTTGCTGTGGCACGGGGTAGACGACGCTTGACTGCGTAAGTAATAAGAAGTCTTGTAAGGCTTTTCCTGGTGTGAGTGCGGCCTGCCTTCCTCCGTCGCCTTCAATGCAACGCCTTTCTTGGTTTCGTAGTAATCGCTCTCTAATAGTTCCCAGGACGTTCTAAAGGGGCAAATGTATCGGAGGAGCGATCGATGGTCCATAGGTAATGTGTAGCGCATGGCCCTACGCTACTTGCCTGGTACTCAACGCCAAGAAGAAGTGGTCGACGTACAGAAAAGTTACGCCAAATGCAAACCTATCTAGGTAGCTTGGTCTTTTCGAAGACATTATTGTTTTGCGAGAATACTGTACGGGGAGACCTAAGTTTCTACCTCGGCAAGTACATAAATCATGTAGCTTAGCGGTGCGTGTGCGAATCGTAGTATTAGTGTTCGACCCCAATGCCACCGACGAAGCTGCAGGAGCCTTCTTCAATGCCATTAGACCCAGTCTAATGACATAATTGTTGTCTCTTTTTGAAGACCTTCTCCGTATGGAACCGTCACGGCACATTTGCTGTGCTACGAGGGAGACGACGCCTGAACGCTGAAGTAATAAGTCTTGTAAGGCTTTTTCCTGGTGGAGGCAGACCAGCGAATCGCACGCGCACGGTCAAGCGAAATGACATGATGCATGCAGTTGCTGAGGCAGATGTCCCCCCTTAACGTCTCATCATCATCATAGAAACTGGCTGGGGCAGGTGTCATCACAACATCCCGCCTATTCTTAAAACGAGAAAATCCCATCTTGGGGAATTTTCAGGAAATGTTCTGCGTTGAAGGCGACGGGGGACACTACGCCTGACCGCGAAGGTTATATGAAATCTTGTAAGGCTTTTACTGGTGTGAGTGCCGCCTGCCTTCCACCGTCGCCTTCAATACAGCACCTTTCTTGGTTTCATGGTAATCGCTCTCTAATAGTTCCCAGGACGTTCTAAAGGGACAAATGTATCGGATGAGCGATCGATGGTCCATATGCAATGTGTAGCGCCTGGCCCTACCCTACTTGCCTAGTACTCAACGCCGAGAAGTGGTCAACGTCGAGAAAAGTTCCGCCAAATGCAAACCTAGCGGTAGTTTGGTCATTTTGAAGGCATCATTGGTTTGCGAGATACCGGTACGGGGAAACCGAATTTTCTACTTCTGCGCCTCGGCAAGTACATGCATAATGTCGCTTGGCCGTGCGCGTGCGAATCGTAGTATTAGTGTTCGACCCAAATGCCGACGAAGAAGCAGCAGGAGCCTTCTTCACTGCCATAAGACCCAGTCTAATGACATTATTGTTGTGTCCTTTTGAAGACCTTCTCCGTACGGAACCGTCACGGCACATTTGCTGTTAGACGAGGTAGACGAGCGTTTGACTGCGGAAGTAATAAGAAGTCTTGTAAGGCGCTTCGTGGTTTGAGTGCGGCCTGCCTTCCTCCGTCGCCATCAATGCAGCGCCTTTCTTGGTTTCGTGGGAATCGCTCTCTAATAGTTCCCAGGACGTTCTAAAGGGCGACATGTATCGGAAGAGCTATTGATGGTCCATAGGTAATGTGTAGCGCTTGGCCCTACGCTACTTGCCTAGTACTCAACGCCAAGAAGTGGTCGACGTCGAGAAAAGTTCCGCCAAATGCAAACCTAGCTAGGTAGCTTGGTCTTTTCGAAGACATTGTTGGTTTGTGAGATGACGGTGCGGGGAGTCCTAAGTTTCTACTTCTACGCCTCGGTAAGTACATGCATCATGTCGCTTGGCCGTGCGCGTGCGAATCGTAGTATTAGTGTTCGACTCAAATGCCGCCGAAGAAGCAGCAGGAGCCTTCTTCAATGTCATTAGATCCAGTCTAATGACATCATTGTTGTCTCTTTTTGAAGATTTTCTCCGTATGGAACAGTCATGGAACATTTCCTGTAGCACCGGGCAGACTACGCCTGACTACGTAAGTAATAAGAAGTCTTGTAAGGCTTTTCCTGGTGTGAGTGCGGCCTGCCTTCCTCCGTCGCCTTCAGTGCAACTCCTTTCTTGGTTTCATGGTAATTTCTCTCTAATAGATCAAAGGATGTTCTAAAGGGGCAAATGTATCGGAGGAGCGATCGATGGTCCATAGGTAATGTGTAGCGCATGGCCCTACGCTACTTGCCTAGTACTCAACGCCAAGAAGAAGTGGTCGACGTCGAGAAAAGTTCCGCCAAATGCAAACCTATCTAGGTAGCTTGGTCTTTCCGAAGACATTATTGTTTTGCGAGATAACTGTACGGGGAGACCTAAGTTTCTACCTCGGCAAGTACATATCTCATGTCGTTTGGCCGTGCGTGTGCGAATCGCAGTATTAGTGTTCGACCCCAATGCCACCGACGAAGCTGCAGGAGCCTTCTTCAATGCCATTAGACCCAGTCTAATGATATCACTGTTGTCTCTTTTTGAAGACCTTCTCCGTATGGAACCGTCACGGCACATTTGCTGTGCTACGAGAGAGACTACGCCTAACAGCTGAAGTAATAAGTCTTGTAAGGCTTTTTCCTGGTGGAGGAAGACCTACGAATCGCACGCGCACGGTCAAGCGAAATAACATGATACATGCAGTTGCCGAGGCAGAAGTCCCCCCCTTAACGTCTCATCATCATCATCATAAAAATTGCCTGGGGCGGGTCTCATCACAACATCCCGCCAATTCTTAAAACAAGGAGAAAATCCCATCTTGGGGAATTTTCAGGAAATGTTCTGCATTGAAGGCGACGGGGGACACGACGCCTGACCACGAAAGTTATATGAAATCTTGTAAGGCTTTTACTGGTGTGAGTGCCGCCTGCCTTCCACCGTCGCCTTCAATGCAGCACCTTTCTTGGTTTCATGGTAATCGCTCTCTAATAGTTCCCAGGACGTTCTAAAGGGACAAATGTATCGGATGAGCGATCGATGGTCCATATGCAATGTGTAGCGCCTGGCGCTACGCTACTTGCCTAGTACTCAACGACGAGAAGAAGTGGTCAACGTCGAGAAAAGTTCCACCAAATGCAAACCTAGCGGTAGCTTGGTCATTTTGAAGGCATCATTGGTTTGCGAGATGACGGTACGGGGAAACCGAAGTTTCTACTTCTGCGCCTCGGCAAGTACATGCATAATGTCGCTTGGCCGTGCGCGTGCGAATCGTAGTATTAGTGTTCGACCCAAATGCCGACGAAGAAGCAGCAAGAGCCTTCTTCACTGCCATAAGACCCAGTCTAATGACATCATTGTTGTGTCCTTTTGAAGATCTTCTCTGTACGGAACCGTCACGGCACATTTGCTGTGGGACGGTAGACGACGCTTGACTGCGGAAGTAATAAGAAGTCTTGTCAGGCGCTTCGTGGTTTGAGTGCAGGCCTGCCTTCCTCCGTCGCCTTCAATGCAGCGCCTTTCTTGGTTTCGTGGGAAATTCTCTAATAGTTCCCAGGAAGTTCTAAAGGGCGACATGTATCAGAAGAGCTATTGATGGTCCATAGGTAATGTGTAGCGCTTGGCCCTACGCTACTTGCCTAGTACTCAACGCCAAGAAGTGGTCGACGTCGAGAAAAGTTCCGCCAAATGCAAACCTAGCTAGGTAGCTTGGTCTTTTCGAAGACATTGTTGGTTTCTGAGATGACGGTGCGGGGAGTCCTAAGTTTCTACTTCTACGCCTCGGTAAGTACATGCATCATGTCGCTTGGCCGTGAGCGTGCGAATCGTAGTATTAGGGTTCGACCCAAATGACGCCGAAGAAGCAGCAAGAGCCTTCTTCAATGTCATTAGATCCAGTCTAATGACATCATTGTTGTCTCTTTTTGAAGATTTTCTCCGTATGGAACAGTCATGGAACATTTCCTGTAGCACCGGGCAGACTACGCCTGACTACGTAAGTAATAAGAAGTCTTGTAAGGCTTTTCCTGGTGTGAGTGCGGCCTGCCTTCCTCCGTCGCCTTCAGTGCAACGCCTTTCTTGGTTTCAAGGTAATTTCCCTCTAATAGATCAAAGGATGTTCTAAAGGGGCAAATGTATCGGAGGAGCGATCGATGGTCCATAGGTAATGTGTAGCGCCTGGCCCTACGCTACTTGCCTAGTACTCAACGCCAAGAAGAAGTGATCGACGTCAAGAAAAGTTCCGCCAAATACAAACCTAGCTAGGTAGCTTGGTCTTTTCGAAGACATTATTGTTTTGTGAGATGACGGTACGGTGAAACCGAAGTTTCTACCTCTGCGCCTCGGCAAGTAAATGCATCATGTCGCTTGGCCGTGCGCGTGCGAATCGTAGTATTTGTGTTTGACCCCAATGCCACCGAAGAAGCAGCAGGAGCCTTCTTCAATGCCATTAGCCCCAATCTAATGACATCACTGTTGTGTCTTTTTGAAGACCTTCTCTGTATGGAACAATCACCGCACATTTGCTGTGGCACGGGGTAGACGAAGCCTGACTGCGGAAGTAATAAGAAGTCTTGTAAGGCTTTTCCTGGTGTGAGTGCGGCGTGCCTTACTCCGTCGCCTTCCATGCAGCGCCTTTCTTGGTTTCATGGTAATTGTTCTCTAATATATCCCAGGACGTTCTAAAGGGGCAAATGTATCGAAGGAGCGATCGATGGTCCATAGGTAATGTGTACCGCCTGGCCATACGCTATTTGCTTTCTACTCATCGCCAAGAAGAAGTGGTCGACATCGAGAAAAGTTCCGTCAAATGCAAACCTAGCTAGGTAGCTTGGTCTTTTCGAAGACATTATTGGTTTGCGAGATGGCGGTACGTGGAAACCTAAGTTTCTACCTCTGCGCCTCGGCAAGTACATGCATCATGTTACTTGGGCGTGCGCGTGCGAATCGTCGTATTTGTGTTCGACCCCAATGCCACCGAAGAAGCAGCAGGAGCCTTCTTCAATGCCATTAGACCCAGTCTAATGACATCATTGTTGTCTCTTTTTGAAGACCTTCTCCGTATGGAGCCTTAACGGAACATTTTCTGTGGCACGATGTACACGACGCCTGACTGCGGAAGTAATAAGTCTTGTAAGGCTTTTCCTGGTGTGAGTGCGGCCTGCCTTCCTCCGTCGCCTTCAGTGCAACGCCTTTCTTGGTTTCAAGGTAATTTCCCTCTAATAGATCAAAGGATGTTCTAAAGGGGCAAATGTATCGGAGGAGCGATCGATGGTCCATAGGTAATGTGTAGCGCCTGGCCCTACGCTACTTGCCTAGTACTCAACGCCAAGAAGAAGTGATCGACGTCAAGAAAAGTTCCGCCAAATACAAACCTAGCTAGGTAGCTTGGTCTTTTCGAAGACATTATTGTTTTGTGAGATGACGGTACGGTGAAACCGAAGTTTCTACCTCTGCGCCTCGGCAAGTAAATGCATCATGTCGCTTGGCCGTGCGCGTGCGAATCGTAGTATTTGTATTCGACCCCAATGCCACCGAAGAAGCAGCAGGAGCCTTCTTCAATGCCATTAGCCCCAATCTAATGACATCACTGTTGTGTCTTTTTGAAGACCTTCTCTGTATGGAACAATCACCGCACATTTGCTGTGGCACGGGGTAGACGAAGCCTGACTGCGGAAGTAATAAGAAGTCTTGTAAGGCTTTTCCTGGTGTGAGTGCGGCGTGCCTTACTCCGTCGCCTTCCATGCAGCGCCTTTCTTGGTTTCATGGTAATTGTTCTCTAATATATCCCAGGACGTTCTAAAGGGGCAAATGTATCGAAGGAGCGATCGATGGTCCATAGGTAATGTGTACCGCTTGGCCATACGCTATTTGCCTTCTACTCAACGCCAAGAAGAAGTGGTCGACATCGAGAAAAGTTCCGTCAAATGCAAACCTAGCTAGGTAGCTTGGTCTTTTCGAAGACATTATTGGTTTGCGAGATGGCGGTACGTGGAAACCTAAGTTTCTACCTCTGCGCCTCGGCAAGTACATGCATCATGTTACTTGGGCGTGCGCGTGCGAATCGTCGTATTTGTGTTCGACCCCAATGCCACCGAAGAAGCAGCAGGAGCCTTCTTCAATGCCATTAGACCCAGTCTAATGACATCATTGTTGTCTCTTTTTGAAGACCTTCTCCGTATGGAGCCTTAACGGAACATTTTCTGTGGCACGATGTACACGACGCCTGACTGCGGAAGTAATAAGTCTTGTAAGGCTTTTCCTGGTGTGAGTGCGGCCTGCCTTCCTCCGTCGCCTTCAGTGCAACGCCTTTCTTGGTTTCAAGGTAATTTCCCTCTAATAGATCAAAGGATGTTCTAAAGGGGCAAATGTATCGGAGGAGCGATCGATGGTCCATAGGTAATGTGTAGCGCCTGGCCCTACGCTACTTGCCTAGTACTCAACGCCAAGAAGAAGTGATCGACGTCAAGAAAAGTTCCGCCAAATACAAACCTAGCTAGGTAGCTTGGTCTTTTCGAAGACATTATTGTTTTGTGAGATGACGGTACGGTGAAACCTAAGTTTCTACCTCTGCGCCTCGGCAAGTAAATGCATCATGTCGCTTGGCCGTGCGCGTGCGAATCGTAGTATTTGTATTCGACCCCAATGCCACCGAAGAAGCAGCAGGAGCCTTCTTCAATGCCATTAGCCCCAATCTAATGACATCACTGTTGTGTCTTTTTGAAGACCTTCTCTGTATGGAACAATCACCGCACATTTGCTGTGGCACGGGGTAGACGAAGCCTGACTGCGGAAGTAATAAGAAGTCTTGTAAGGCTTTTCCTGGTGTGAGTGCGGCGTGCCTTACTCCGTCGCCTTCCATGCAGCGCCTTTCTTGGTTTCATGGTAATTGTTCTCTAATATATCCCAGGACGTTCTAAAGGGGCAAATGTATCGAAGGAGCGATCGATGGTCCATAGGTAATGTGTACCGCCTGGCCATACGCTATTTGCCTTCTACTCAACGCCAAGAAGAAGTGGTCGACATCGAGAAAAGTTCCGTCAAATGCAAACCTAGCTAGGTAGCTTGGTCTTTTCGAAGACATTATTGGTTTGCGAGATGGCGGTACGTGGAAACCTAAGTTTCTACCTCTGCGCCTCGGCAAGTATATGCATCATGTTACTTGGTCGTGCGCGTGCGAATCGTCGTATTTGTGTTCGACCCCAATGCCACCGAAGAAGCAGCAGGAGCCTTCTTCAATGCCATTAGACCCAGTCTAATGACATCATTGTTGTCTCTTTTTGAAGACCTTCTCCGTATGGAACCTTAACGGAACATTTTCTGTGGCACGATGTACACGACGCCTGACTGCGGAAGTAATAAGTCTTGTAAGGCTTTTCCTGGTGTGAGTGCGGCCTGCCTTCCCCCGTCGCCTTCCATGCAACGCCTTTCTTGGTTTCATGGGAATTGCTCTCTAATAGTTCACAGGACGTTCTAAAGGGGCAAATGTATCGGAGGAGCGATCCATGGTCCATAGGTAATGTGTAGCGCCTGGCCCTACGCTACTTGCCTAGTGCTCGAAAGCCAAGAAGAAGTGGTCGACGTCGAGAAAAGTGCCGCCAAATTTAAACCCATCTAGGTAGCTTGGTCTTTTCGAAGAAATTATTGGTTTGTGAGATGACGGTACGGGGAAACCTAAGTTTCTACCTCTGCGCCTCGGCAAGTACATGCATCATGTCGTTTGTCCGTGCGCTTGCGAATCGTAGTATTAGTGTTCGACCCCAATGCCGCCGAAAAAGCAGCAGGAGCCTTCTTCAATGCCATTAGACCCATTCCAATGACATCATTGTTGTCTTTTTGAAGACATTCTCCGTATGGAACAGTCACGGAACATTTGCAGTAGGACGGGGTAGACGGCGCCTGACTGCGTAAGTAATAAGTCTTGTAAGGCTTTTCCTGGTGTGAGTGCGGCCCGCCTTCTCCCGTCGCCTTCAATGCAGCGCTTTTCTTGGTTTCATGGTAATCGCTCTCTAATAGATCCCAGGACGTTCTAAAAGGGCAAATGTATCGGAGGAGCGATCGATGGTCCATAGGTCATGTGTACCTCCTAGTCCTACGCTATTTGCCTAGTACTCAATGCCAAGAAGAAGTGGTCGACGTCGAGAAAAGATCCGCCAAATGCAAACCTAGCTAGGTAGCTTGGTCTTTTCGATGACATTGGTTTGTGAGATGAGGTTACAGGGAAACCCAAGATTCTACCTCTGCGCCTCGGCAAGTACATGCACCATGTCGCTTGGCCGTGCGCGTGGGAATCGTAGTATTAGTGTTAGACCCAATGCCGCCGAAGAAGCAGCAGGAGCCTTCTTCAATGCCATTAGACCCAGTCTAATGACATCATTGTTGTCTCTTTTTGAAGACCTTCTCCGCATGGAGCCTTAGCAGAACATTTGCTGTGGGACGGGGTACACGACGTCTGACTGCAAAGTACTAAGTCTTGTAAGGCTTTTCCTGTAGTGCAGCCTCCCTTCCTCCGTCGTCTTTCAAGCAACGCCTTTCTTGGTTTCATGGGAATCGCTCTCTAATAGTTCCCAGGACGTTCTAAAGGGCCACATGTATCGGAGGAGCGATCGATGGTCCATAGGTAATGTGTAGCGCCTGGCCCTACGCTACTTGCCTAATACTCAACGCCAAGAAGTGGTCGACGTCGAGAAAATTTCCGCCAAATTCAAACCTATCTAGGTAGCTTGGTCTTTTCGAAGACATTATTGGTTTGCGAGATGATGGTACGGGGTAACCTAAGTTTCTACCTCTGCGACTCGGCAAGTACATGCATCATGTCGCTTGGCCGTGCGCGTGCGAATCGTAGTATAAGTGTTCGACCCCAATGCCGCCGAAAAAGCAGCAGGAGCCTTCTTCAATGCCATTAGACCCAGTCTAATGACATCATTGTTGTCTCTTTTTGAAGACCTTCTCCATATTGAACAGTCATGGATCATTTGCTTTGGGACGGGGTAGACGACGCCTGACTGCGGAAGTAATAAGAAGTCTTGTAAGGCTTTTCCTGGTGTCAGTGCGACCTGCCTGCCTCCGTTGCCTTCAATGGATCGCCTTTCTTGGTTTCATGGTAATTGCTCTCTAATAGATCCGAGGACGTTCTAAAGAGGCAAATGTGTCGGAGGAGCGTTCGATGGTCCATAGGTAACGTGTACCGCCTGGCCCTACGCTACTTGCCTAGTACTCAACGCCAAGAAGAAGTGGTCGACGTCGAGAAAATATCCGCCAAATGCAAACCTAACTAGGTAGCTTGGTCTTTTCGAAGACATTATTGGTTTGCGAGATGACGGCCACATGTACATGTACTTGCGCCTCGGCAAGTACATGTACATGTGGCTTGGCCGTGTGCGTGCGAATCTTAGTATTTGTGTTCGAACCCAATGCCACCGACGAAGCTTCAGGAGCCTTCTTCAGTGCCATTAGACCCAGTCTAATGACATCATTGTTCTCTCTTTTTGAAGACCTTCTCCGTATGGAACCTTAACGGAACATTTGCTGAGGGACGGGGTGGACGACGCCTGACTGCGGAAGTAATAAGTCTTGTAAGTCTTTTCCTGGTGCGAGTGCGGCCTGCCTTACCCCGTCGCCTTCACTGCAGCACATATTTGGACGTCATGAGAGTCGTTCTTAGTCTTCTCCGAAGGAGTCCCCATAGAGGGAATTCCTCTTTTTTCCAATATCTACACACGACTTCTGACTCCTTCGGCGCGCCAAGAGCATATGCCTCTTTCTTGAGCGACGACCGTAACAAAAAGGAGTCTTCTGAGCGAGCAGCAAATTAAATGTTTGTTGTTCTCCAATGCTAATATCACACTCCTTGAGCATTGCAATACTTGTCACGTGTGTGCAAAAGCAATATGAAGTTGAATTATGTTACTATAGAGGCATAGAAGTTGATGGACAGAAAGTGAATAAAGCATGGCTTATTTGTTTGAGGCGAGTTGAGGTCGGTCGGACGGTCGTTTGCTTAAGAAGGTTTGTGAAAGTACGGGGGGACCCGAGTTTCTACCTCGGCAAGTACATACATCATGTCGCTTGGCCTTGCAGGTGCGAATCGTAGTATCAGTAAACTGCTCCAATGCAGCAGCAGCCTCCTTCAATGCAACCTCCCCCTCCTGAACAAGTCAAAAAGGAAAGCAACAAAAAAGAATCCGATGGCATGCATACATTGGTGTGTATGTTCCATGGGATAATACAGAGGTAGCAAAACCACACATAGGCGCGTGTCGTTGAGTTTTTCGCTTTCTCACCGAACACGCTCCTCTGCCTCAGTCGAAGCGGGCAGTCAGTCAAGCCTGACTGGTGGTGGTTGGTGTTGCAGTGGGTGCATGTATGCTGCGAGAGGTTCGGCGGGGTCATTCAGCCTCGAGCGTCTTACATCGGTGCAGCAGCAGCCGCCCAAATGATTATGATGACTCTTGGTGGTAGTAGCAAGTCAAGCTGGTGAGGCTGGTGTTGGCCAGACCCAGAGACAAAACATTCATGCATCTTTGGGGCGGGGTGCATGCGGGTCGGTCACAGGATAAGCCATGCATTTCACGGGCCGTGCATGAGCATACTCATATGCTTGTCTCAAAGATTAAGCCATGCAAGTGTAAGTACAAGCATCCTCCTTCAATACACATGCTCTGCTTAGTATGCGTACTGTTAACAAATGCCTCGTCGTCTAAATAGTGACGCTTATGAATGAGTTAAAGTGATTCCCAATGTCCTTATCTACTATCTAGCGAACCCACAGGCAGGAGAACGTAGGGCCTGCGCCAAAGAGGGGGGAAAGAAGATCCTGTTGAGCCTTAGTTTGATATTGTACCGAGAGATCTAAGTTTCTACCTCGCCGCCTCGGCAACTGCATGCATGAATCATGTCATGTCGCTTGACTGTGCGCGTTTCTGCGAATCGTAGGTCTTGGTTTTCTACCCCAAGCTGCTGTTGGTGTTGGCCAGACCCAAAGAAGATGCACTTAGGGGCGGTGCATGTGGGTCGGTCAGAGGATAAGCCATGCAATGATTCTATGATGATGATTGCGGTCTTGAAAACTACTGTTGTTGGTGTTGGGCAGACCCAGTATCAAACCATGCACTTAGGGCCGGTGCATGTGGGTCGGTCAGAGGATAAGCCATGCATTGATTCTGTAATGATGATTACGATCTTGAAACCTACTGTTGTTGGCTAGACCCAAAGACAAACCATGTACTTAGGGGCGGTGCATGTGGGTCGGTCAGAGGATAAATTAGAGAGTGGTGCAGCAGTGTGAATAGCAATAGCTGCTGAAACACGGAGCAAGTTAAGAAGATTGCCGGATGATATCCTTGGTCTTTTCGAAGACATCCTTCTCCATATGGAACCGTTACGGCACATGCTGCGGCACGTGGTAGACGACGCCTCACCATGAAAGTAACAAGTCTTGTAAGGCTCTTCCTGGTGTGAGCGCAGCCTGCCTTCCCCCGTCGCCTTCAATGCAGCACATTTTTGGTTGTCATGGAAATCGTTCTTAGTCTTCTCCGAGGGAGTCCCCAAAGAGGGAATTCCTCTTTTTCCTACATCTTCCCACGGCTTCCGACTCCTTCGGCGCGCCAAGAGCAAATGCCTCTCTCTTGAGCGACGACAGTAACGAAAAGGAGTCTTCTGAGCGAGCAGCAAATGAAATGTTTGTTGTTCCCCAATGGTAATATCGCAATCCTTGGGCGTTGCAAATACTTGTCAGGTGTGTGCAAAAGCAATATGAAGTTGAATTCTGTTACTATAGAAGCATAGAAGTGGATGGACAGAAAGTGAATAAAGCATGGCTGATTTGTTTGAGGTGAGGCGAGGTCGGTCGGTCGTTTGCTTAAGGTTTGTGAAAGTATGGGGGAGACCTGAGTTTCTACCTCGGAGCCTCAGTAAGTACATACATCATGTCGCTTGGCCTTTCTCGTGCTAATCGTAGTATTATTGAACTGCCCCAAAATCGCAGCAGCCTCCTTCAATGCAACCTCATCCTCAACGAGTCAAAAACGAAGGCAACAAAAAAGAATCCGATGGCATGCATACATTGGTGTGTATGTTCCATGGGGTAATGCAGAGAAACCATTACCCGAAAGATACCACACAGGCGCGTGTCGTTGTTTGGGTTCTTCGCTTTCTCACCTAACACGCGCCTCTGCTTCAGTCGAAGCAGGCAGTCAGTCAAGCCTGACTGGTGGTGGTTGGTGTTGTAGTGGGTGCATGTATGCTACGAGAGGTTCGGTGGCGTCATCCAGCCTCGAGCGTCTTACACCGGTGCAGCAGCTGCCGCCCAAATGATTATTATGACTTGGTGGTAGAAGGAAGTCAGGTTGGTGTTGGCCAGACCCAGAAAGACAAAGCATGTATGCACATTTGGGTGGGTGCATGCATGTGGGTCGGTCACAGGATAAGACATGCATTTCACGGGTCTTACATGAGCATATTCATATGCTTGTCTCAAAGATTAAACCATGCAAGTGTAAGTACAAGCATCCTCCTTCAATGCACATGCTCTGCTTTGTATGTGTACTGTTAACAAATGCCTCGTCATCTAAATAGCGACGCTTATGAACGAGTTAAAGTGATTCCCAATGTCACTATCTACTATCTAGCGAACCCACAGGCAGGAGAACTTAGGGCCTTCGCCAAAGAACGGGGAAAGAAGATCCTGTTGAGCTTTACTCTAGCCTGATATTGTACAGGGAGATCTAAGTTTTTACCTCGCCGCCTCGGCAACTGCATGCATACATCATGTCATGTCGCTTGACTGTGAGCGTTTCTGCGGATCATAGGTCTTACTGCTCTACCCCAAACTGTTGGCCAGGCCCATATACCAAAGAAGATGCACTTAGGGGCAGTGCTCGTGGGCCGGTCAGAGGATAAGCCATGCATCGATTCTATGATGATGATTACGGTCTTGAAACCTACTGTTGTTGGCCAGACCCAAAGACAAACCATGCACTTAGGGGCGGTACATGTGGGTCGGTCAGAGGATAAGCCATGCATTGATTCTATGATGATGATTACGGTCTTGAAACCTACTGTTGTTGGTGTTGGCCAGACCCAAAGACAAGCCATGCACTTAGGGGCGGTGCATGTGGGTCGGTCAGAGGATAAATCAGAGTAGTGCAGCAGTGTGAATAGCAATAAGTGCTGAAACACGGGGTGATGACGTCTCAACGTGGAACTAATTAGTCGTGTAAGGCTCTTCCTAGTGTGAGCGCAGCCTGCCTTCCCCCGTCGCCTTCAATGTAGCACATTTTTGCATGTCATGGGAATCGTTCTTAGTCTTCTCCGAAGGAGTCCCCAAAGAGGGAATTCCTCTTTTTTTCCTATATCTACCCACGGATTCTGACTCCTTCGGCGCGCCAAGAGCAAATGCCTCTCTTGGGCGACGACAGTAACGAAAAGGAGTCTTCTGAGCGAGCAGCAAATGAACTGTTTGTTGTTCTCCAATGGTTATATCGCAATTATTGGGCGTTGCAAATACTTGTCACGTGTGTGCAAAAACAATATAAAGTTGAATTATGTTACCATAGAGGCATAGAAGTTGATGGACAGAAAGTGAATAAATCATGGCCGATTTGTTTGAGGTGAGGTGAGGTCGGTCGGTCGTTTGCTTAAGAAGGTTTGTGAAAGTACGGGGGGACCAGAGTTTCTACCTCGGCAAGTACATACATCATGTCGCTTGGCCTTGCGCGTGCTAATCTTAGTATTAGTGAACTGCCCCAATGCAGCAGCAGCCTCTTTCAATGCAACCTCCTCCTCAACGAGTCAAAAACGAAGGCAACAAAAAAGAATCCGATGGCATGCATACATTGATGTGTATGTTCCATGGGATAATACAGAGAAACAATTACCCGAAAGATAGCCGCGTGTCGTTGTTTGAGTTTTACCGAATCGAGAACGAGCACTCAATCTGTCAATCCTTCCTGTGTCTGGGCCTGGCGAGTTTCCCCGTGTTGAGTCAAATTAAGCCGCAGGCTCCACTCCTGGTGGTTTCCTTCCGCCAGTTCCTTTAAGATTCAGTTTTGCAACCATACTTCCCCCGGAACCCAAAGACTTTGGTTTCCCGGAAGCTGCCCACCGGGCCATGGAAATAACTGACTGATCGCTGGTCATCATCGTTTACGGTCAATAAAAGATCTATTCTGCATAAAACAACCTTATGAAATATATTGATGAACGATAACTTTCAAAAACCTTTCAAAACAAGGCAAGGGTAGCGACAACGTAGGGAGGAGCAGTAACAACCAGCTTTGAAAGAACGACTACAGCTCCGAACATGTCAGTAGCTGGCACGCGACAGAGTCGGAACACCAACGATTGCACATTGTCCTGCGCAATGTCGCTGCGCATGTAGTTATGGCTACCACCGCAAGGGAGCAGTGATGGCTTGCCTAACTAACGTATTCGAGCATGTTGATCCTTTGGAATTCTTATTTTCTTTTAGCTAAACTCCATATATGCAAGGTTATATTAGTGAGACGAATATAACGATGTTTTATTGGCCTCAATAATGTTCAAAACCTGCTGTTTTGAAACAGAGAATTGAAGCGTTTTACACAACTAAGGCCGCCAAGCACCTAAAATTGGCAAATCATAAAACAGCAAAGAACCCAACATTTACCAGAATTTGCGAAGCCCAATTCTAAGGTTTGAAAGCCAAGCAGAACGCAAGGGTCAGCGAATCTCATTAGCTTTGTCTAACTATGAACTAGGCAGACGCACTAGAGGACACCCTCCCGCTTAACAATGGTTACTGGCCCACAAAATGAAAAGAGCTTGTTGTTCGGGCTCTCAAGAGGCTGGCTGCCAATTTTGGCCCCTTCGAAAGGCAAATTAGAACGATAGAACTAAGGTTCAGAACCACGATCCAATGAAGTTCGCTGGCAACGAAGCAATAGTGTCCGCGCCTTTGCGACTGCTCCGGGGCTGGTCTCTAGCAATGTTCAGATTGAACCACTGAAGGTAATGCACTACTTTGATCCCAGCCCTGAGCACACGGAAACATAACGCATTGCACTAAGTTTAAAAAACACTTCCTTGTAAACACTTCACCGAGTGAAAAACACCTCTATAAGCACTGTTCCACACTTAAAAAGGAATAAACATGCATGTCTACCAGACACAGCACTTAACATATGTTCAATAAACACACACTAAATTTGAATATATTCAGTCATACTCGTTGAAAACGAAAATACATGCAGTAATATGCAGAGTCAGTTAATATTTCATATAATTTTTTAAAGCAAAATACAGGATCTTGCGAACAAACACAAAGATGAGACAAGAGAACATATGCAGTTATTAGAATAAGGCTCAAATTGAGGTAAATTAATCTTATAATGTTTGCCTGAGAGTAAAGTGAATTAATAAAATGATTGCCAAATACAACACATGTTCATAACATCGAAAACGATGCAAAAATTGATATCAAAAACTCAAATAAGACCTACATGGTGATGAAAAAAGTATAAAGCCATTGCTTGTAAACATACAATCGTGCATTTTTGAGAACTTACGGAAATTAATATACTTTTCTTTGGTATCTCCAAAAAAAATGTTTAAGCTTCTGCATTTTAGATGTTATGCTATATCTTCATTCTAATAAAAATATGCTTTGTACTATTGGGAAAACAGGTCTATCTTTGTACGTTTTTCCTTTGCAAAATTTAACATTAGTACAAATTATCCCTTTTATAGCCACTGTTTCCATATTGTACCGAAAAATTTCCTTCCAATTCCTTCATGTAAACCATTATTACTTTTTTTGGTACGGTAAGTCTACCGAAGTTACCCATACATTCTCATTCATATATACCCATAATCTTATGCTGAAGGCTTGTGAAACTGAATGTTTTTTTTCTTTCTATATTTGTGGTATATGCATACAATTATAATGTCATTATCCTGCGCGGATAAAATAATCTTATTTCCAAACCATCAACTTCCACGATGATCGACTTGTGACATTCATCCTCATTCATTATTCTATCAGTCAAAATGTACCTCGGACATTTCAGTTGGAGAGGGTGTGATATCTATAAAGCTGAGGTAGGTGAAGGCTGCAAGTGGTTAATGCAAACCACTAAACCAAGTGCTGCAGTAGTACGGTTAAGTATCTGAGCAGCAAGATATATATTTTTACTGAACACTGGTGATAATTCTGCAAATAGGTTACAATTATGCCACAGAATTTCTCCGTTATGATACGATATTTGCATGAACACTCCTGCCTGTCCTTCTCGTAAGCAGGATATTGATACACTCCATCATTCGTCAGCGGTAAAGTTGGCCGATACCGAAATTATCAGTCTCTCTTCACTGACGCCTCTTTGTTCGTATCACTGATGCGTTGTTGTGCGAGGTTCGACATTCAATACATCATGAAATATATTGAACAAATTCTAAAAAACTTTCAAAAAGCAAGGGTAGCGACAACGCAGGGAAGAGCAGTAACAACTAGCTCTGAAAGAACGACTACAGCTCCGAACATGTCAGTAGCTGGCACGCGACAGAGTCGGAACACCAACGATTGCATATTGTCCTGCGCAATGTCGCTGCGCATGTAGTTATGGCTACCACCGCTACGGAGCAGTGATGGCTTGCCTAACTGACGCATTCGAGCATGTTGATCCTTTGGAATTCTTATTTTATTTAGCTTAACTCCATATATGCAAAGTTTTATTAGCGAGACGAATATAACGATGTTTAAACTTGCCGTTTTGAAACAGTCTTAGAGAATTGAAGCGTTTTACACAACTAAGGCCGCCAAGCACCTAAAATTGGCAAATCATAAAACAGCAAAGAATCCAACATTTACCAGAATTTGCGAAGCCCAATTCTAAGGTTTGAAAGCCAAGCAGAACGCAAGGGTCAGCGAATCTCATTAGCTACGTCTAACTATGAACTAGGCAGGCGCACAAGAAGAAACCCTCCCGCTTAGCACTAGTTACTGGCCCACAAAAGAAAAAAAGCTTGTTGTTCGGGCTCTCAAGAGGCTGGCTGCCAATTTTGGCCTCTTCGAAAGGCAAATCAGAACGGTAGAACTAAGGTTCAGAACCCACGACCCAATGAAGCTCGCTGGCAACGAAGCAACGGTGTTCGCGCCTTTGCGACTGCTGCGGGGCTGGTCTCTAACAATAATCAGAGTGAGCCACTGAAGGTAATACACTTTACTTTGATCCCAGCCCTGAGCACAAGGAATCAAAAGAACGCATTGCACCAAGTTTAAAAAACACTTCCTTGTAAACACTTTGAGTGAAAAACACCCCTATAAGCGCTGTTCCACACTTAAAAAGCAATAAACATGCAAGTCTACCAGACGCAGCACTGCGAACAAACACACAAAGATGAAACAAGAGAACATATTATTAGAATAAGGCTCAAATTGAGGTAAATTAATCTCATAATGTCTGCTTGACAGTAAAGTGAATGAATATAATGATTGCCAAATACAACATGTTAATATCAAAAACGGTGCAAAAATTTATATCAAAATTCAAATAAGACCTACATGGTGATGAAAAAAGTATCAAGACATTGCTTGTAAACATACAATAGTGCATTGTTGAGAACGTACGGAAATTAATATACTTTCTTTGGTATCTGCAAAAATGTTTAAGCTTCTGCATTTTAGATGTTATGCGATACCTTCATTCTAATAAAAATATGCTGCGTACTATTGGGAAAACAGGTCTATCTTTGTACGTTTTTCCTTTGCAAAATTTAACATTAGCACAAATTATCCCTTTTATAACCACTGTTTCCATATTGTACCGAAATATTTCCTTCAAATTCCTTCATATAAACCATTATTACTTTTTTTGGTACGGTAAGTCTACCGAAGTTACCCATACTTTCTCATTCATATATACCCATAATCTTATGCTGAAGGCTTGTGAAACAATGTTTTTTTTCTTTCTATATTTGTGGTATATGTATACAATTATAGTGTCATTATCCTTCGCGGATAAAAGAAAAAATCTTATTTCCAAACCATCAACATCCACGATGATCGACTTGTGACATTCATCGTCATTCATTATCAATCAAAATGTACCTCGGACATTTCAGTTGGAGAGGGTGTGATATCTATAAAGCTGAGGTAGGTGAAGGCTGCAAGTGGTTAATGCAAACTACTAAACCAAGTGCTGCAGTAGTACGGTTAAGTATCTGAGCAGCAAGATATATTTTTAACTGAACACTGGTGATATTAATTCTGCAAATAGGTTACAATTATGCCACACGATTTCTCCGTTATAATACGATATTTGCATGAACACTCCTGCCTGTCCTTCTCGTAAGCAGGATATGGATACACTCCATCATTCGTCAGCGATAAAGTTGGCCGATACCGAAATTATCAATCTCTCTTCACTGACGACTTCACTGACGTATCACACTGATGCGTTGTTGTGGGAGGTTCTACTTTCAATATATGAAATACATTGAACAATAGATTTCAAAAACCCTTCAAAACAAAGCAAGGGTAGCAACAACGCAGGAAAGAGCAGTAACAACTAGCTTTGAAAGAACGACTACAGCTCCGAACATGTCAGTAGCTGGCACGCGATAGAGTCGGAACATCAACGATTGCACATTGTCCTGCGCAATGTCGCTGCGCATGTAGTTATGGCTACCACCGCTACGGAGCAGTGATGGCTTGCCTAACTGACGTATTCGAGCATGTTGATCCTTTGGAATTCTTGTCTTATTTAGCTAAACTCCATATATGCAAAGTTTTATTAGCGAGACGAATATAAGGATGTTTTATTGGCCTCAATAATGTTCAAAACTTGCCGTTTTGAAACTCTTAGAGAATTGAAGCGTTTTACACAAATAAGGCGCCAAGCACCTAAAATTGGCAAATCATAAAACAGCAAAGAACCCAACATTTACCAGAATTTGCGAAGCCCAATTCTAAGGTTTGAAAGCCAAGCAGAACGCAAGGGTCAGCGAATCTCATTAGCTTTGTCTAACTATGAACTAGGCAGACGCACTAGAGGAAACCCTCCCGCTTAACACTGGTTACTGGCCCACAAAATGAAAAAGGCTTGTTGTTCGGGCTCTCAAGAGGCTGGCTGCCAATTTTGGCCCCTTCGAAACGCAAATTAGAACGGTAGAACCAAGGTTCAGAACCCACGATCCAATGAAGTTCGCTGGCAACGAAGCAACGGTGTCCGCGCCTTTGCGACAGCGACGGGGCTGGTCTCTAACAATGTTCAGATTGAGCCACTGAAGGTAATACACTACTTTGATCCCAGCCCTGAGCACACGGAAACATAAGAACGCATTGCACTAAGTTTAAAAAACACTTCCTTGTAAACACTTCACCGAGTGAAAAACACCTCTATAAGCACTGTTCCACACTTAAGGAATAAAAATGTATGTCTACCAGACAGCACTTCACATATGTTCAATAAACACACTAAATTTGAATATATTCAGTCATACTCGTTGAAAACGAAAATACATGCAGTAATATGCACAGTTAATATTTCATATAATTTTTTAAAGCGAATACAGGATCTTGCGAACACACAAAGATGAAACAAGAGAACATATGCAATTATTAGAATATGGCTCAAATTGAGGTAAATTAATCTTAAAATGTTTGCCTGAGAGTAAAGTGAATGAATAAAATGAATGCCAAATACAACACCTGTTAACATCAAAAACGGTGCAAAAATTGAAATCAAAAACTCAAATAAGACCTACATGGTGATGAAAAAAGTATAAAGTCATTGCTTGTAAACAAAATCGTGCATTTTTGAGAACTTACGGAAATTAATATACTTTTTTGTATCTGGAAAAAAAATGTTTAAGCTTCTGCATTTTAGATGTTATGCGATACCTTCATTCTAATAAAGATATGCTTCGTACTATTGGGAAAACAGGTCTATCTTTGTACGTTTTTCTTTTGCAAAATTTCATATTAGCACAAAGTATCCCTTTTATAACCACTGTTTCCATATTGTACCGAAATATTTCCTTCCAATTCCTTCATATAAATCATTACTTTTTTGGTACAGTAAGTCTACCAAAGTTACCCATACTTTCTCCTTCACATATACCCATAATCTTATGCTGAAGGCTTGTGAAACTGAACAATGTTTTTTTTCTTTCTATATTTGTGGTACATGTATACAATTATAGTGTCATTCTCCTTCGCGGATAAAAAAAAAAAATCTTATTTCCAAACCATCAACTTCTACGATGATCGACTTGTGACATTCATCCTCATTCATTATCCTACAATCAAAATGTACCTCGAACATTTCAGTTGGAGAGGGTGTGACATCTATAAAGCCGAGGTAGGTGAAGGCTGCAAGTGGTTAATCCAAACCACTGAACCAAGTGCTGCAGTAGTACGGTTAAGTATCTGAGCAGCAAGATATATTCTTAACTGAACACTGGTGATATCAATTCTGCAAATAGGTTACAATTATGCCACACGATTTCCCCGTTATAATACGATATTTGCATGAACACTCCTGCCTGTCCTTCTCGTAAGCAGGATATTGATACACTCCATCATTCGTCAGCGGATAAAGTTGGCCGATACCGAAATTATCAATTTCTCTTCACTGACGACTCTTCGTTCGTATCACACTGATGCGTTGTTGTGCGAGGTTCGACATTCAATACATCATGAAATATATTGAACAATAAATTTCAAAACCCTTCAAAACAAAGCAAGGGTAGCGACAACGCAGGGAAGAGCAGTAACAACTAGCTCTGAAAGAACGACTACAGCTCCGAACATGTCAGTAGCTGGCACGCGACCGAGTCGGAACACCAACGATTGTACATTGTCCTGCGCAATGTCGCTGCGCATGTAGTTATGGCTACCACCGCTACGGAGCAGTGATGGCTTGCCTGACTGACGTATTCGAGCATGTTGATCCTTTGGAATTCATATCTTATTTAGCTAAACTCCATATATGCAAAGTTTTATTAGTGAGACGAATATAACTGTTTTATTGGCCTCAATAATGTTCAAAACTTGCCGTTTTTAAACTTAGAGAACTGAAGCGTTTTACACAACTAAGGCGCCAAGCACCTAAAATTGGCAAATCATAAAACAGCAAAGAACCCAACATTTACCAGAATTTGCGAAGCCCAGTTCAAAGGTTTGAAAGCCAAGCAGAACGCAAGGGTCAGCGAATCTCATTAGCTTTGTCTGTGAACTAGGCAGGGCACTAGAGGAAACCCTCCCTCTTACCACTGGTTACTGGCCCACAAAATAAAAAGTGCTTGTTGTTCGGGCTCTCAAGAGGCTGGCTGCCAATTTTGGCCCCTTCGAAAGGCAAATTAGAACGCTGGAACTAAGTTTCAGAACCCACGACCCAATGAAGTTCGCTGGCAACGAAGCAACGGTGTCCGCGCCTTTGAGACTGCTGCGGGGCTGGTCTCTAACAATAATCAGAGTGAGCCACTGAAGATAATTCACTTTACTTTGATCCCAGCCCTGAGCACATGGAATCATAAGAACGCATTGCACTAAGTTTAAAAAACACTTCCTAGTAAAAACTTCACCGAGTGAAAAACACCCCTATAAGCGCTGTTCCACACTTAAAAAGCAATAAACATGTAAGTCTACCAGACGCAGCACCGCGAACAAACACACAAAGATGAAACAAGAGAACATTAATTATTAGAATAAGGCTCAAATTGAGGTAAATTAATCTTATAATATCTGGCAATCTGTAAAGTGAATGAATATAATGATTGCCAAATACACCACCTGTTGATAAAAACGGTGCAAAAATTTATATCAAAATTCAAATAAGACCTACATGGTGATGAAAAAAGTATAAAGACATAGCTTGTAAACATACAATAGTGCATTGTTGAGAACGTACGGAAATTAATATACTTTTCTTTTGTATCTGCAAAAATGTTTAAGCTTTTGCATTTTAGATGTTATGCGATACCCTCATTCTAATAAAAAAAAATATGCTTCGTACTATTGGGAAAATAGGTCTATCTTTGTATGTTTTTCCTTTGCAAAATTTAATATTGGCACAAAGTATCCCTTTTATAACCAGTTTCCATAATGTATCGAAATATTTCCTTCCAATTCCTTCATGTAAACCATTATTACTTTTTTTGGTACATTAAGTCTACCGAAGTTACCCATACTTTCTCCTTTATATATACCCGTAATTTTGTGCTGAAGGCTTGTGAAACAGAACAATTTCTTTTTTTTTCTATATTTGTGGTATATGTATACAATTATAGCGTCATTATCCTTCGCGGATAAAAAAAAAAATCTTATTTCCAAACCATCAACTTCTACGATGATCGACTTGTGACATTCATCCTCATTCATTATCCTAACAATCAAAATGTACCTCGAACATTTCACTTGAAGAGGGTGTGATATCTACCAAGTTGAGGTACGTGAAGGCTGCAAGTGGTTAATCCAAACCACTGAACCAAGTGCTGCAATAGTACGGTTAAGTATCTGAGCAGCAAGATATATTCTTAACTGAACACTGGTGATATCAATTCTGCAAATAGGTTACAATTATGCCACACGATTTCCCCGTTATAATACGATATTTGCATGAACACTCCTACCTGTCCTTCTCGTAAGCAGGATATTGATACACTCCATTCGTCAGCGATAAAGTTGGCCGATACCGAAATTATCAATTTCTCTTCACTGAAGACTTCGTTCGTATCACACTGATGCGTTGTTGTGTGTTGTGGGAGGTTCGACATTCAATACATCATGAAATATATTGAACAATAAATTTCAAAACCCTTCAAAACAAAGCAAGGGTAGCGACAACGCAGGGAAGAGCAGTAACAACTAGCTCTGAAAGAACGACTACAGCTCCGAACATGTCAGTAGCTGGCACGCGACCGAGTCGGAACACCAACGATTGCACATTGTCCTGCGCAATGTCGCTGCGCATGTAGTTATGGCTACCACCGCTACGGAGCAGTGATGGCTTGCCTAACTGACGTATTCGAGCATGTTGATCCTTTGGAATTCATATTTTATTTAGCTAAACTCCATATATGCAAAGTTTTATTAGTGAGACGAATATAACGATGTTTTATTGGCCTCAATAATGTTCAAAACTTGCCGTTTTGAAACTGTCTTAGAGAATTGAAGCGTTTTACACAACTAAGGCACCAAGCACCTAAAATTGGCAAATCATAAAACAGCAAAGAACCCAACATTTACCAGAATTTGCGAAGCCCAATTCTAAGGTTTGAAAGCCAAGCAGAACGCAAGGGTCAGCGAATCTCATTAGCTTTGTCTAACTATGAACTAGGCAGACGCACTAGAGGAAACCCTCCCGCTTAACACTGGTTACTGGCCCACAAAATAAAAAGAGCTTGTTGTTCGGGCTCTCAAGATGCTGGCTGCCAATTTTGACCCCTTCGAAAGGTAAATTAGAACGATAGAACTAAGTTTCAGAACCCACGACCCAATGAAGCTCGCTGGCAGCGAAGCAACGGTGTCCGCGCCTTTGCGACTGCTGCGGGGCTGGTCTCTAACAATAATCAGAGTGAGCCACTGAAGATAATACACTTTACTTTGATCCCAGTCCTGAGCACACTGAAACATAAGAACGCATTGCACTAAGTTTAAAAATCACTTCCTTGTAAACACTTCACTGAGTGAAAAACACCCCTGTAAGCGCTGTTCCACACTTAAAAAGCAATAAATATGTATGTCTACCAGACGCAGCACTTCGCATATGCTCCATAAACACACACAAAATTTGATTATAAGTGAATAATCCAAAGAAAGCAGTGAAGGTTAACGGAAGATAGGAGGGCTGAAAGAAGAGTGTTGATCATGGCTTTCTAAACGAAACCAAAATGGCGTCCTAGTTAGGAGCTGTGTAATCTTCCTACGTATTGATACGTCGAATAAAAGCTCAAGCAAGCCCCACTTGTCAAGGAAAAATGCACAGAAACATTGCCTTAGTGCTAAGGAAAGTCTGACTTACCAAAAAAAACGAGTAGACACCAAGACATCAGGCAACACAGACTGGAAATACAGAGCGTAAGAACACATCAGTCTTTGGAACAGACACAGAGAAGACTAAAAATGGCGGCCGAGCTCAGCAGCAAGAAACATATACAAAGAAGCGCAATTTCAGACTTTGACATACTAATTTTTGTGATGTTTTTCATACACGTGAAGGAGGTACCACCCTCCTTGACTCGACGGTTTATCGCCCTATCAACCTTGCACGTGAAGGAGGTACAAACCTCCTTGACTCGACGAAGGTTTACCCCACTATCAACCTTACACGTGAAGGAGGTACAACCCTCCTTGACTCGACGAAGGTTTACCTCACTATCAAACTTGCACGTGAAGGAGGTACAACCCTCCTTGACTCGACGAAGGTTTACCCCACTATCAAACTTGCACGTGAAGGAGGTACCACCCTCCTTGACTCGATGAAGGTTTACTCCACTATCAAAATTGCACGTGAAGTAGGTACCACCCACCTTGAACCGACGAAGGTTTACCCCACGTGAAGGAGGTACAACCCTCCTTGAGGCAAGACGAGTGCTGTCATGACGGCTTCCTCCCTCCCTCTTGCGATGTCAGTAGACGACTGAGGGTGACGTGGTCCTCGACGGTGGTGGGAAGGTCATCATATCCAACCCGTTGTTTGACTGGAATTATGGAAATGAACGGTGTCTTAATTTCTATTTCAACTTGAACACATTACGGCATATTTTGAATAAGTTGAATTACAACATGTTGTATATAACATCTACCAGTCTTTATTTGTGGGTTATGATAGAGCTGAAGTCATGGGTACATTATAGATTAATCTATTATCATCCATCTTTGAATATTTGCTTAAAATGGGTGGCAACTACGAGGACAAAAACCTCACTAGCAATGTTATCCTTACTATTCTTGTTCTGTGAAAATCTAGGGTAAACAAAATGCAATCGGATGTCATCATTTACCAGCAAAAGGAGCTTCAAAAGCTGGTCTCTTATTGTTTGTATACTGCAGACATAAAACTTAAGTAGTCATTATTCCCATGTTGAGCTAAACTGCTAATTGAGGCAAGTAACCATATAACTAACAACCTATATGGCCTATAAGCCTAATTTCATAACTTTTATAATCTACGTAATACCTTTAATATGAAAATGAGGTTATAATAATGTCTGAAATATTTCCAAATATATTGCCTACTTCATTGTTATCAAAACTTAGCCATACCCATATATAGTTACCCGCGAACAGACACTTCGGATTTGGCTGCTAATAAACTCCGATGCAAGTATTTCATTCTCTATACATCATTCACCATTGCTGCCATGTTCCACACCTTTTCACACTGAGCACACGGAAACAAAACGAATTGCACCAAGTTTAAAAAACACTTCCTTGTAAACACTTCACCGAGGGAAAAACACCCCTATAAGCATTGTTCCACACTTAAAAAGCAATAAACATGTATGTCTACCAGACAGCACTTCACATATGTTCAATAAACACACACAAAATTTGAATATAAGTGAATAATCCAAAGAAAGCAGTGAAGGTTAACGGAAGATAGGAGGGCTGAAAGAAGAGTGTTGATCATGGCATTCTAAACGAAACCAAAATGGCGTCCTAACTAGGAGCTGTGCAATCCTTCCTACGAATTGATACATCGAATAAAAGCTCAAGAAAGCCTCACTTCTCAAGGAAAATGCATAGAAACATTGCCATAGTGCTAAGGAAGGTCTGACTTACCAAAAATAAGAGTAGACACCGAGACATCAGGCTACACAGACTTGAAATACAGAACGTAAGAACACATCCGTCTTTGGCACCGACACAGAGAAGACTGAAAACGGCGGCCGAGCTCAGCAGCAAGAAACATATATAAAGAAGCGCAATTTCAGATTTGACATACTAATTTTTGTGATGCTTGCAGTAACGCCATCTGGGGGCGAATCAAGAACTATTAGAAAACGGGAAACAGAGCTTAACTATCAAAGAAAACGAGGACCTTAAAAGTAATTGCAAGATATATAAATCTGCCGTAATTTCTGCAGGGAATAAAGTCCTTTATTGTACTTTGTGTGGTATAAATGTTATGTTTGGCCTTAACAATGATAAGACTTAATACAAATTGACATTATGTTAACTTATACAAAATTCTTTGCTAGTGCTGATATGAATTAGTAATTATGTATACATGTCATGATCCTATCTTCGGTTTGTGCTGGTAATTTATGGTAATCTAGATTTCTTTCCCTAATACTCTTACATTTCACCTTATTCTTGAATATTGTGATAAAAGGAAACAAATTATCGTGTGATATTCATTTGGTGCAATACAGTATTGATAAATATATATCAGAACATTTTTTTCACCGTGTGATGGACTGTATGTACATGCGTACACACATGCATGCAGTAATACAAAATAGGATATCAAAGTGTAACTGTGTGACATGCATGCATATCGAAATTCACATATAATCACAAGCAGTCATAAATCTGCTTAAAATATAAACACAGACAGTAATATATTATAGTCTTTAAAGAATTCAATAGTGCATTGTACATGGATGTAATATAGTTATCAAGTCTTACAGATTAAGATAATTCTTTCAAAGTATAACAAACTGATGTGCAAGAGTATTTCTATCTACATGGAAATATATTCAGTCATACTCGTTGAAAACGAAAACACAGGTAGTAATATGCAGAGTCAGTTTATATTTTATATAATTTTGTAAAGTGAAATACAGGATCTTGCGAACAAACACACAAAGATGAAAAAAAGAGAATATACGCAATTATTAGAATAGGGTTCAAATTGAGGTAAATCAATCTTATAATGTCTGCCTCACAGTAAATGAATTTAATGATTGCCAAATACAACACCTGTTAATAACATCAAAAACGGTGCAAAAATGTATATCAAAACAACTCAAATAAGACCTACATGGTGATGAAAAAAGTATCAAGCCATTGCTTGTAAACATACAATAGTGCATTGTTGAGAACGTACGGAAATAAATATACTTTTCTTTCGTATCTGCAGAAATGTTTAAGCTTCTGCATTTTAGATGTTTTGTGATACCCTCATTCTAATGAAAATTAATATGCTTCGTACTATTGGGAACACAGGTCTATCTTTGTACGTTTTTCTTTTGCAAAATTTCATATTAGCACAAATTATCCCTTTTATAACCAGTTACCATATTTTACCGAAATATTTCCTTCCAATTCCTTCATATAAACCATTATTACTTTTGTGGTACAGTAAGTCCACCGAAGTTACCCATACTTTCTCCTTTCTATATACCCATACTTTTATGCTGAAGGCTTGTGAAACAGAACAATGTTTTTTTTCTATATTTGTGGTATATATTAAGAGGGTGAAGGCATGTACAGAGCATCAGATTGGGGAAGAGCAGTGTGGTTTCAGAAGTGGTAGAGGATGTGTGGATCAGGTGTTTGCTTTGAAGAATGTTTGTGAGAAATACTTAGAAAAGCAAATGGATTTGTATGTAACATTTATGGATCTGGAGAAGGCATATGATAGAGTTGATAGAGATGCTCTGTGGAAAGTATTAAGACTATATGGTGTAGGAGGCAAGTTGTTAGATGCAGTGAAAAGTTTTATCGAGGATGTAAGGCATGTGTACGTGTAGGAAGAGAGGAAAGTGATTGGTTCTCAGTGAATGTAGGTTTGCGACAGGGGTATGTGATGTCTCCATGGTTGTTTAACTTGTTTATGGATGGGGTTGTTAGGGAGGTGAATGCAAGAGTTTTGGAAAGAGGGGCGAGTATGCAGTCTGTTGTGGATGAGAGAGCTTGGGAAGTGAGTCAGTTGTTGTTCGCTGATGATACAGCGCTGGTGGCTGATTCATGCGAGAAACTGCAGAAGCTGGTGACTGAGTTTGGTAAAGTGTATGAAAGAAGAAAGTTGAGAGTAAACGTGAATAAGAGCAAGGTTATTAGGTACAGTAGGGTTGAGGAGTCAAGTCAATTGGGAGGTAAGTTTGAATGGAGAAAAACTGGAGGAAGTGAAGTGTTTTTAGATATCTGGGAGTGGATTTGGCAGCGGATGGAACCATGGAAGCGGAAGTGAATCATAGGGTGGGGGAGGGGGCGAAAATTCTGGGAGCCTTGAAGAATGTGTGGAAGTCGAGAACATCATCTCGGAAAGCAAAAATGGGTACGTTTGAAGGAATAGTGGTTCCACCAATGTTATATGGTTGCGAGGCGTGGGCTATGGATAGAGTTGTGCGGAGGAGGGTGGATGTGCTGAAAATGAGATGTTTGAGGACAATATGTGGTGTGAGGTGGTTTGATCGAGTAAGTAATGCAAGGGTAAGAGAGATGTGTGGCAATAAAAAGAGTGTGGTTGAGAGAGCAGAAGAGGGTGTTTTGAAATGGTTTGGTCACATGGAGAGAATGAGTGAGGAAAGATTGACCAAGAGGATATATGTGTCAGAGGTGGAGGGAACTAGGAGAAGTGAGACCAAATTGGAGGTGGAAAGATGGAGTGAAAAAGCTTTTGAGTGATCGGGGCCTGAACATACAGGAGGGTGAAAGGCGTGCAAGGAATAGAGTGAATTGGAACGATGTGGTATACCGGGGTCGACGTGCTGTCAATGGATTGAACCAGGGCATGTGAAGCATCTGGGGTAAACCATGGAAAGTTCTGTGGGGCCTGGATGTGGAAAGGGAGCTGTGGTTTCGGTGCATTATTACATGACAGCTAGAGACTGAGTGTGAACGAATGTGGCCTTTGTTGTCTTTTCCTAGCGCTACCTCGCACACATGAGGGGGGAGGGGGTTGTTATCTCATGTGTGGCGAGGTGGCGATGGAAATTATAAAGGCAGACAGTATGAATTATGTACATGTGTATATATGTATATGTCTGTGTATATATATGTATACGTTGAGATGTATAGGTATGTATATTTGCGTGTGTGGACGTGTATGTATATACATGTGTATGTGGGTGGGTTGGGCCATTCTTTCGTCTGTTTCCTTGCGCTACCTCGCTAACGCGGGAGACAGCGACAAAGCAAAATAAAATAAAAAAATGTATACATTATAGTGTCATTATCCTTCGTGGATAAAAAAAAAAAAAAATCATTTCCAAACCATCAACTTCTACGATGATCGACTGTGACATTCATCCTCATTCATTATCCTATCAATCAAAATGTACCTCGGACATTTCAGTTGGAGAGGGTGTGATATCTATAAAGCCGAGGTAGGTGAAGGCTGCAAGTGGTTAATGCAAACCACTGAACCAAGTGCTGCAGTAGTACGGTTAAGTATCTGAGCAGCAAGATATATTCTTAACTGAACACTGGTGATATCAATTCTGCAAATAGGTTACAATTATGCCACACGATTTCCCCGTTATAATACGATATTTGCATGAACACTCCTGCCTGTCCTTCTCGTAAGCAGGATATTGATACACTCCATCATTCGTCAGCGGTAAAGTTGGCCGATACTGAAATTATTAACTTCTCTCTCTTCACTGACGACTCTCCTTTCGTATCACACTGATGCGTTGTTGTGGGAGGTTCGACATTCAATACATCATGAAAACAATATACATAATCAAACACAATCAACCATTCAAATATCTTATTGCAATCGTTATCAAACGTTAATCGTTCCTTACAGCTGGAAAGACAAAACAGAATATATTGGCGACATGAACAACCTTCAAAACAACGTGAATAAATCAAACATACATACATTTTCCTCTACATATCGTAAAAGTAAACATTGTCTTATGCTTATTATTGACACATATGTATTAAGCAATAATAAACCAATCAATTTATAAAGACAAATGAAACCCACTTTTTAGTTAGTTTAATACACCGCCCAGGCTACAGAGTTCCTGAAAGGCGTGGACGGGATTCAGTAGTTGATGGCTAGTCATCTTGTCTCCTGGTTGCCAGGTGTACACCATTTTTGCCCAAACATGTTCAATGATAATTTGGTCTGTTCATTGCTGGCTTGTCCAGGAGCTACAGGGTGTCTTGTTCCTAAGTACCAGCGTTGAACGGCACGAGCAGTGTGGACGGGGCACCTATCGTTAATAGAAATGACAGGCCCGGCATGGAGAGGTAAACTCCTCGCCCGCAGAGACGGTAGAAACGTTCCTCCAGCACTTACTGCAACAGTCGTTGCAGTAAAGCAACCTCCAATGTGGAAAACGTCACCCAGGCCATGTAATGTCACTCTCCTCTACATGAAAAGGTAAAGTGATATGAACGGGCCTCCTCGCTCATGCTGGCTCGGTCATATGTGCCTGCGAAACATTATGATTTTAACGCTTATTGTAGTGATTCGGCAAGATTTATATCAATAGTGGTTTATAAACAGTATATCATTAACTTTTGGTTACCAACATGAATTTCTGGTTACTATAACTATGCCGTTCTAAGTCTTTGAACAACAACAAGTTCTCAACGTCATATCGGTTACAGTTCCTCCTCCAGCAGTGAACCTTACCATGAGAGTTGGATATACACATCTCCTCCGTGAACACTGCTTCAGACCAGATTCTGTTTCACTCAGAATGTGCTGTTCCCTCAGGCGTTCATTCCTCGCGGGAGTTCTGTGGTGTGTTCCTTTGTCGTGCAAAATTCACCTGCGGCTCAACGGAAAAACGTCTTATGCCCATCACGTTCGCTGGAGGGGGTTGCCTCTGCCGCTCATGTTCTCTCTGCCAACAATAAAACACAACCATGTTCACAAAGAATGGACACTCAGTTCCCTGAATTGAAAATCTAAATTTCAATTATCAAGTTTAGATAGTTATAAGCCTAATTTCATAACTTACAATCTACGTAATACCTTTAATATGAAAATGAGGTTACAATAATGACAAATATTTTCAAATATATTGCCTACTTCATTGTATCAAAACTTACGCATACCCATATATAGTTACCCGCTAACAGACACTTCGGATTTGGCTGATAATAAACTCCGATGCAGGTATTTCATTCTCTATACATCATTCACCATTGCTGCCATGTTCCACTCCTTTTCACACACTTTATAACTTACATTAAGTCGTTAAGGTTACCGCTCTCCAACCTTCTATTCCACTTCATGGTGTTGGAGGACAGGACAACTTCATGTGCGATGCCCAGTATGGACAACACATTATCAAGGAGAGTGATCATGCGACCTCTGAGCACCAACCTCTCATCTCTCAGATTCACCATAGCCTAACTCACCGCGGTCCAGTAGACGAGCTACCGTTCCCCGGCCAGCCGACCAAACCTACCTCACCATAACTCAGTACAGAAGCCACCACTCACCTGCCATTTCTGGGCTACCTCACCGCGACCCAGTATAGTAACCACCGCTTCGCGGCTCACCGAACCTAAACCTACCTCACAATCATCCAGTTTGGTAGCCACCACTCACCCGCCTATTCTAGCCTACCTCACCTTGACCCAGTGCAGTACCTCCTCGCCCACCCGACCGTAGCCTATGAAAATCTTACCTAACCTCCTAAGAAGCAGATAATTATAATGGAAATGTGCCATTATAATTGTGGTCTGCTGGTGCGAGAACGGATGAAGTGACCACGTATAGGGGAGGTTAGGCAGTGGGGCGAACTCTTACCACAATTTCTAATTTCTTTCACTGGCAACACGAAACTTCAAAAGGACCCGGTGGTCTGTTACTGTTTGTATTTTGCAAATCCAAAACAAAGAACGTCATTCGGATGAGCTAAACTATCAATTTACCAAAACCATGTTCACTGTAATAACGTCTATGGCGGGTTACACATTCCAGGATGAACAATCATAAGCTGTCACCTGAGTGAATAGCAATATACTTCGAAGTCTCTGTCTACCGAGTTCATTGTTCTCTACATTTTCTAGCTGTTGTAATTACATTAAGTACACCCAACTATAGTTCACCACTCACTCTACATTGGCTACAACCATAAATCTCCAAATTTTACTCTTACCTGACTAGAAATAAAACCTTTGTTTATGCAGAAATCGGACAACTCAGAACCGGGAGCACGAAGCCAGCTGGCAGCTACCGAACTGGCTACCAGTCACCTGTGGTCACATATCCTCACCTTTCCACCACCACAAGATTTGTGTCAGCAAATTGAGTTTTACCCCGAGTGTCTCAGTGACCAGATTCTTACCTCTTCTCTAGTACCCTGAAACCTCCTCCACCACTACACTTACCGGAGACCTTAACGCGATACTGTCACTCTACACAACAACCCAGGAAATGAACGTATGAACCAGAAACATAATAATCTTTGATTCCGCAATAAATGCGCTCGTCCACCATCTCGAAGCACAAGCGAGGCTTCATTGTATCGCAAAGCGTTGTCTCAATCCAGTGAAATGACTTGCATGGCCTTTTATCATTTTGTAACGTTCGTTTTTGACTATACACTTGCTAATATTCCATGTATTCGTGCTACATGCACGTTACTGAAAAATCTATGCAGAAAAATTATTTGTGTTGCATAAATAATATATATTGTAAACGTGAGTCCGTCCATGTCAGTGCCAATGTAACAATTCGGATTCAGACATTGTCCACGTTTATAATGTATTCCGGCTCTTCTGACATCAGTCAATTTCTAAATGTTTTACTTGTTTGTCTTCCTTTGGTCAACCACGACTGAAAAAAAATATATAATCTTAAGAACACATTTTGTCCTTGATGATGGAAATTCAACATTTTTATCACGACTATAGATAGAACATCTGCCTGGACGGCCGTAGCCAGGACTAACAACCTATTTCACCATTTACCACACTCACCATAGCAAGTGGAATTGCGTCGATGGTTTTCAATAACCACATATGTTCTTAGAGTACTTCCCTAACGTACAATGAGAGGCGGACACAGAAACAACAGAAGAGTGTAAACGTACCACATTAAAACATGAGCAATATACTCGTCCTGCTTTTGATGTATTTCCTGAAACAACATTTGCCGACGGAAATTTCCAAGCCACGTATACCAACTGTCCTGATTGATTTACTTTTTTGTGGAGTGTCCGAGGCAGAAAGGTCATCTGAATGCCCTAATCAAAACATCTTATTAAAGAGTATATACATATACGTCCAAATGTACGATAGTGCACTACGATGGCCTGTTCTCTGACACACATAAGGTATTCGCTCCCTGCTAAACAAGAACGGCTCACTCCCTGAAGCATCAAAGCCGTTTTTTCCAATGACGTCTAACCAGCTGACATACGTCAGCAACTCATATCCTGGAGCGTGTTGGTCCGTCTCCTCCTGATACAGGATGTCAGCACACTCCAAGACTGACGACTACGCCCAACACATGCAGGCAATTCACTCCCTGACAGTAGGGTGTCAGCCACCGCCACGCGTCGGTGCTTTACTCCCTGCAGTGGCTCTCTCCCTGGGAGACTCCGGCAACTCGCTCCCTAACAAACAACCTCATACCTAAAGCTCATATCACTCTCTAAAAGCTAAATATAATCGCCAGTCATCGACCAAAAATATATAATTCCCTAAGTGAAGCCTATTTTATGACCCTTGGAGCTCGATAGAGCTACAAAATATCGTTTGGCACTGGTCAGCATGAACTCAAGAGTAAAGCTTTGCTTTGATCACCTGTGGTGCCCTCAACATCTAAATAAAATCGTCTGGCTAAGCCAGAGTAAAGTTACCAATGTGCAGCTTTATTTTGATGACCCATGAAGCCCGCACAAGTGTTAGGCCAGAAGAAAATTCTCAAGGTAAAACTCTACTCTGATGACCTATGTGCCCCACAAAATCTATATAAAACCGTCTCGCGTTAGCCTAAATATAAGTCTGAATGTAAATCTTTACTTTCACAACCCATAAACCAAGTTGAAAATAATCGTCTGGCATTAGCTGGATCAAATATCCTAAAGGGACGCTTTAGTTTGGCGTCGTTGGTTCATTTCTCGACAATCTACTTCGACTAATTCGTTTATACACACACATTGCGGATTCCTACCTGACACACTATAAAGGTGAAAAGGAAGCGTTACTCACTATCGACAGGCGTTGGTGGCTCAGTCTCTGATACACGTCGGTAGCTTACTTCACCACACATTACTTCGACGAACTCAAAAACTTTGCTCACTCTCCAACAGTCATCGATGAGCTTCGTCTCTAACACACGTGTGTCGGTAGCTCACTTCATGGCAGACCAAATTCGATTCTCTCTCTCTCTCTGACACACAAAGGTATGGCTTCCTACCTGACACACTAAAAACACTGCTCGCTCCCTGACAGACGTCAGTGGCATCGTGTCTGTTACACATCGGTAGCTCACTCCAAGATACACTACATTGCCTAACTCCGTTATCATTACTTCCTGCCTGACACACACGCTTCAGAGGCAAAAACACGTCGGTAGCTCTGTTTCTAACGTACGTGGGTAGTTCACACCATGACACAATACATGACTAACTCCCTGATGCAAAAGGCTGGCTTTCTGCCTCACACTACTCCAGTGGCGACAACACAAAACTGCTGCTCACTTCCTAACAAACTACCGTGGCAAAGAATGGCTGCTCACACTGACAGATTGTCTGGCTCCGTCTCTAGCACATGTTGGCACCTCACTCTAGGACACACTATTCCCACTAACTCCCTGGCACACAAGGGCGGCTACCTATCTGACGGTGGAGGAACGCTACTCACTCCCTGACAGACGTCAGTGGCTTCGATTCGACCACACGTCGTGGCCCCGATGTACGATAGTTTACCACGGCGGACTGTTGTTCTCTAGCACACGACGAGAGGTTCTCTCCCCCCACCTCAACAATGACAAACAACAACGCCCAACGCGTCCCCTAACATCAAAGCCGTTCACTTTCAAACGACCATCTCACCAGCTGACATGCGTCTCCACCTAATATCCTGGCGCATTGGCGCTTTCCTTCCTGATACACGGCGGCAGATCACTCCAAGACAGACCAAGATGCCTAACACATCATATCGAGCGAGTCATTCCCTAACACACAACAGTGTCTTACTGCCACACGCTGGGTTCGTTCTCTCTCTCTCTCTCTCTCTCTCTCTCTCTCTCTCTCTCTCTCTCTCTCTCTCTCTCTCTCTCTAAGGTGCTACGGCAAATCACTCCCTGATAAAACTATGGCTTCCCGACTAACAATACCCTGAGAACATAGCGCTCCATGACGAAGCAAATGCTCCCTATCGTGACATACGTCGGAGGGAGGGTCCCAGTCTGCCACATACCGTCATGTCAATCATTATGTCGGTGGTTCACGCCTCGACTCGACGAAGATTTAACCCCCACAAAACTTACACGTGAAGGAGGTACCACCAACCTTGACCCAACGGAGGTTTACCCCTATCAAACTTACACGTGAGGGAGGTACCACCCTCCTTGACTCGACGGTTTATCCCCCTATTAAACTTACACGTGAAGGAGGTACCACCCTCCTTGACTCGACGAAGGTTTACCCCTATCAAACTTACACGTGAAGGAACTGGTACCACCCTCCTTGACTCGACGAAGATTTACCCCACTACCAAACTTAGACGTGATGGAGGTACCGACATCCTTGACTCGACGAAGGTTTACCCCACTACCAAACTTACTTGCACGTGAAGGAGGTACCACCCTCCTTGAGGCAAGACGCTTCAGTGCTCTCATAAAAAAAAAAAAAAAAAAAAAAAAAAAAAAAAAAAAAAAAAAAAAAAAAAAAGGGGGGGGGGGGGGGGGGGGGGGGGGGGGGGGGGGGGGGGGGGGGGGGGGGGGGGGGGGGGGGGGGGGGGGGGGGGGGGGGGGGGGGGGGGGGGGGGGGGGGGGGGGGGGGGGGGGGGGGGGGGGGGGGGGGGGGGGGGGGGGGGGGGGGGGGGGGGGGGGGGGGGGGGGGGGAAGGGGGGAAAAACGTGGGGGTAAAAGGGGGGGTGTGGTAAAGGGGGGGGTGGGGTTGTGGACCGGGGAAGTGGGGAAGGGGGCGGGGGTGGGGGGTCCCAGGGGGGATTTTAGGGCGGATAACGGGGAGGGGGGGAGGTAATGGGGTTTGGGGGGGAGAGAAAAAAGGGGGAGTAGGGAGGGGTGGGGGGGGGGGAGGGTAAAAAAGTGGGGGGGAGGGGGGGGGTGGGGAGGGTGGGGGGGATTTGGGGTGGGAGGTTTGGGGGAGTTTTGCAAATATTAAGGGAATATGGGGGGGGGTCGTGAATAAAGGTGGGACAAGGGTGGTGGGGAGGGGGGGCATGGTGAAAGTGGAGGGGAAAAAAAAAGGGGGGGAAGGAGGGCCGGGGGAGAAAAAAGGTTTGGGGCCCTGGGGTGGTTTAGTAAGTAAATTTTTTTTTGGATTACGGGTGGGGGGGGGGCCCGGGGGTGTGGGGCAAATGAGGCTAAAATCGGTGAATATTTTTTTTTTTTAAGCCCTCCTTTTTTTTTAATTTAAATTAATAAATCATCTACCATTTTTTTTTTGGGGGGTTTAAAAAGAAAGGGTTTAAATTAACTTTTATAAACAAAATTTTTTTAAAAAATTGGGGAATAGAAAAAAAAAAATCTTACAATGTTCCCTTACATTTTTTTTAAAAAAAATTTGGGGAAAAAAGTGCAATTTGCGAAAACCCAAAAAGGGGAGTTCCCTTTCCCTTTTTTTTATACCAAAAGGGAATTGTTTCATTTTACCGGGGAAAAAATCAAGGGTTTTAACCTAAAACCCTTTTTCCTAAAACCAATTTAAAACTTTTAAATTTTTAGAATATTAAAAAAAATAGGCAATAAAAATTTTTAAAAAAAAATTAAATTTTATAAAAAATTAGATCCCCAATATTTAAAAAGAACTTCGATTTGGCTGTAAAAAAACTCCGAGGGTATTTCATTCTTTTCATCTTCACATTGCTGCCATGTTCCACTCCTTTTCACACACTTTTATAACTTACATTAAGTCGTTAATGTTACCGCACTCCAACCTTCTTCTATTCCACTTCATGGTGTTGGAGGACAGGACAACATGTGCGATGCCCAGTATGGAGAACACATTATCAAGGAGAGTGAACGTGCGACCTCTGAGCACCAACCTCTCATCTCTCAGATTCACCATAGCCTAACTCGCCGCGGTCCAGTAGACGAGTTACCGTTCCCCGGCCAGCCGACCCAACCTACCTCACCATAACTCAGTACAGAAGCCACCACTCACCTGCCACTTCTGGGCTACCTCACCGCGACCCAGTATAGTAACCACCGCTTCGCGGCTCACCGAAACTAAACCTACCTCACAATCATCGAGTTTGATAGCCACCACTCACCCGCCTATTCTAGCCTACCTCACCTTGACCCAGTGCAATACCTCCCCGCCCACCCGACCTTAGCCTATGAAAATCCTAAGAAGCAGATAATTATACTGGAAGTGTGCCATTATAATTGTGGTCTGCTGGTGTGAGAACGGATGAAGTGACCACGTATAGGGGAGGTTAGGCAGTGGGGCGAACTCTTACCACAATTTCTAATTTCTTTCACTGGCAACACGAAACTTCAAAAGGACCCGGTGGTCTGTTACTGTTTGTATTTTGCAAATCCAAAACAAAGATCGTCATTCGGATGAGCTATGTATCAATTTACCAAAACCATGTTCACTGTAATAACGTCCATGGTGGGTTACACATTCCAGGATGAACAATCATAAGCTGTCACCTGAGTGAATAGCAATATACTTCAAAGTCTCTGCCTACCGATTTCATTGTTCTCTACATTTTCTAGCTGTTGTAATTACATTAAGTACACCCAACTATAGTTCACCACTCACTCTACATTGGTTACAACCATAAATCTCCAAATGTTACTCTTACCTGACTAGAAATAAGACCTTTGTTCATGCAGAAATCAGTCAACTCCGATCCGGGAGCACGAAGCCAGCTGGCACCTACCGAACTGGAGACCAGTCACCTGTGGTCACATATCCTCACTTTTGTGTCAGCAAATTGAGTTTTACCCCGAGTGTCTCAGTGACCAGATTCTTAACTCTTCTCTAGTACCCTGAAACCTCCTCCACCACTACACTTGCCGAAACCCTTAACGCGATATTTCACCACAACAACCCAAGGAATGAACGTGTGAACCAGAAACATAATAATCTTCGATTCCGCAATAAACGCGCTTGTCCGCCACCTCCAGAGAGGAGCAGGGATTCATTGTATCGCAAAGCGCTGTCTCAATCCAGCGAAATGACTTGCATGGCCTTTTATCATTTTGTAACGTTCGCTTTTGACTCTACACTTACTAAAATTCCATGAAATTGTACTACATGCACATGTTACTAAAATATCTATGCAGGAAAATTATTTTTGTAAATGATGTATATTGTAAACGCGAGTCCGTCCATGTCAGTGCCAATGTAACAATTCGGATTCAGACATCGTCCACGTTCATAATGTATTCCGACTCTTCTGACATTAGTCAATTTCTAAACAATGTTTTACTTTTTTGTCTTATGGTCAATCACGACTGAAAAAAAATGTAATCTTAAGAAAACATTCTCATTGATGATGGAAATTCAACGATATTTGTATCACGATTATGGATAGAACATCTGCCAGGACGGATGTAGCCAGGACCAACAACCTATTTCACCATTTACCACACTCACCATAGAAAGTGGAATTGCGTCGATGGTTTTCAATAACTACATATGTTCTTAGAGTACTTCCCTAACGTGCAATGAGAGGTGGACACAGAATCAACAGAAGAGTGTAAACATACCACACTAAAACGAGCAATATACTCGTCCTGCTGTTAATGTGGTATTTCCTGAAACAACATTTGACGATGGAAATTTCCAAGCCACGTATGCCAACTGACCTGATTGATTTACTTTTTTGTGGTGTGTCCGAGGCAGAAAGGTCATCTGAATGCCCTAATCAAAACATCTTATTAAAGAGTATATACATATACGTCCAAATGAATGATAGTGCACTACGATGGCCTGTTCTCTGACACACATAAGGTATTCGCTCCATGCTAAACAGGAACGGCTCACTCCCTGAAGCACCAAAGCCGTTTTTTCCAATTACGTTTCACCAGATGACATACGTCAGCACCTCATATCCTGGAGCGTGTTGGCCCATTTCCTCCTGATACAGGCTGTCAGCGCACTCCAAGACTGACGACTACGCCAAACACATGCAGGCAATTCACTCTCTGACAGTAGGGTGTCAGCCACCGCCACGCGTCGGTGCTTTACTCCCTGCAGTGGCTCTCTCCTTGGGAGACTCCGGCAACTCGCTCCCTAACAAACAACCTCCTGCCTAATACCTAAAGCTCATATCACTCTCTAAAAGCTAAATATAATCGCCAGTCATCGACCAAAAATATATAATTCCCTAAGTAAAGCCTATTTTATGACCCTTGGAGCTCGATAGAGCTGCAAAATATCGTTTGGCACTGGTCAGCATGAACTCAAGAGTAAAGCTTTGCTTTGATCACCTGTGGTGCCCTAAACATCTAAATAGAATCGTCTGGCTAATCCAGAGTAAAGTTACCAGTTTGCAGCTTTATTTTGATGACCCATGAAGCCCGCACAAGTGTTAGGCCAGAAGAAAATTCTCGAGGTAAAACTCTACTCTGATGACCAATGTGCCCCACAAAATCTATATAAAACCGTCTCGCATTAGCCTAAATATAAGTCTGAATGTGAATCTTTACTTTCACAAACCATAAACCAAGAAAGTTGAAAATAATCGTCTGGCATTAGCTGGATCAAATATCCTAAAGGGACGCTTTAGTTTGGCGTCGATGGTTCATTTCTCGACAATCTCCTTCGACTAATTCGTTTATACACACACGTTGCGGATTCCTACGTGACACTATAAAGGTGAAAAGGAAGCGTTACTCACTATCGACAGGCGTTGGTGGCTCAGTCTCTGATACACGTCGGTAGCTTACTTCACCACACATTACCTCGACGAACTCAAAAACTTTGCTCACTCTCCAACAGTCATCGATGAGCTTCGTCTCTAACACACGTGTGTCGGTAGCTCACTTCATGGCAGACCAAATTCGATTCTCTCTCTCTCTGACACACAAAAGTATGGCTTCATACCTGACACACTAAAAACACTGCTCGCTCCCTGACAGACGTCAGTGGCATCGTGTCTGTTATACATCGGTAGCTAACTCCAAGATACACTACATTGCCTAACTCCGTTATGATTACTTCCTGCCTGACACACACGCTTCAGGGGCAAAATCACGTAGGTAGCTCTGTTTCTAACGTACGTGTGTAGTTCACACCATGACGCAATACCTGAATAACTCCCTGATGCAAAAGGCTGGCTTTCTGCCTTACACTACTCCGGTGGCGACAACACAAAACTGCTGCTTACTTCCTAACAAACTACCGTGGCAAAGAATGGCTGCTCACACTGACAGATCGTCTGGCTTCGTCTCTACCACATGTTGGCACTTCACTCTAAGACACACTATTCCCACTAACTCCCTGGCACACAAGGGAGGCTACCTATATGACGGTGGAGGAACGCTACTCACTCCTTGACAAACGTGGCTTCGATTCGACCACACGTCATGGGCTTATGCCCCGATGTACGATAGTTTACCACGGCGGATTGTTGTTCTCTGGCATACGACGAGAGGTTCTCTCTCCCCTCAACAATGACAAACAACACCCGACGCGTCCCCTAACATCAAAGCCGTTCACTTTCAAACGACCATCTCACCAGCTGACATGCGTCTCCACCCGATATCCTGGCGCATTGGCGCTTTCCTTCCTGATACACGGCGGCAGATCACTCCAAGACAGACCAAGATGCCTGACACATCATAACGAGCGGGTCATTCCCTGACACACAACAGTGTCTTACTGTCACGCGTTGGGTTCGTTCTCTCTCTCTCTCTCTCTCTCTCTCTCTCTCTCTCTCTCTCTCTCTCTCTCTCTCTCTCTCTCCCCCCCCCTAAGGTGCTACGGCAAATCACTCCCTGACACAAAACTATGGCTTCCCGGCTAACAATACCCTGATAGTATAGAGCTCCCTGAGGAACCAAATGCTCCCTATCCTGACATAAGTCGGAGGGAGGGTCCCAGTCTGCCATATAACGTCATGTCAGTCATTTATGTCGGTGGTTCACGCTTGACTCGACGAAGATTTAACCCCCACAAAACTTACACGTGAAGTAGGTACCACCAACCTTGACCCAACGGAGGTTTACCCCTATCAAACTTACACGTGAGGGAGGTACCACCCTCCTTGACTCGACGGTTTATCCCCCTATTAAACTTACACGTGAAGGAGGTACCACCCTCCTTGACTCGACGAAGGTTTACCCCTATCAAACTTACACGTGAAGGAACTGGTACCACCCTCCTTGACTCGACGAAGATTTACCCCACTACCAAACTTAGACGTGATGGAGGTACCGACATCCTTGACTCGACGAAGGTTTACCCCACTACCAAACTTACTTGCACGTGAAGGAGGTACCACCCTCCTTGAGGCAAGACGCTTCAGTGCTCTCATGACGGCTTCCTATCTCCCTTTTGCGATGTCAGCAGGCGACTGGGGGTGACGTGGTCCTCGACGGTGGTCGGAAGGTCATCATATCCAACCCGATGTTTGACTGGAAGTCTGGAAATGAACTATGTCTTAATTTCCATTTCAACGAACACATGACGGCATATTTTCTATTAACTTAAATTACATGTATATATCATCTACCAGTGTTTATGTGTGGGTTATGATAGAGCTGAAGTCATGGGTACATTATAGATTAATCTATTATCATCCATCTTTGAATATTTGCTTAAAATTGGTGGCAACTACGAGGACAAAAACCTCTCACTAGCAATGTTACCCTTACTATTCTTGTTCTCTGAAAATTTAGGGTAAACAAGATGCAACTGCATGTCATCATTTACCAGCAAAGGGAGCTTCAAAAGCTGGTCTCATTGTTTGTATACTGCAAACATGGAACTTAAGTAGTCATTATTACCATGTTGAGCTAAAGTGCTAATTGAGGCAAATAACTATATAACCGTAATATCCTTTTTGGCCTATAAGCCTAATTTCAAAACTTTTATGATTTACGTAATACCTTCAATATGAAAATGAGGTTACAATAATGACATATTTCCAAATATATTGCCTACTTCATTTTTATCATAACTTAGCCATACCCATATATAGTTACCCGCGAACAGAGACTTCGTATTTGGCTGATAATAAACTCCGATGCAGGTATTTCATTCTCTATACATCGTTCACCATTGCTGCCATGTTACACTCCTTTTCACACACTCTCATAACTTACATTATGTCGTTAAGGTTACCGCTCTCCCACCTTCTTCTATTCCACTTCATGGTGTTGGAGGACAGGACAACTTCAAGTGCGATGCCCAGTATGGAGAACACATTATCAAGAGAGTGATCATGCGACCTCATCTCTCAGATTCACCCTAGCCTACCTCGATGCGGTCCAGTAGACGAGCTACTGTTCCCCGGCCAGCCGACCCAACCTACCTCACCATAACTCAGTACAGAAGCCACCACTCACCTGCCATTTCTGGGCTACCTCACCGCGACCCAGTATAGTAATCACCGCTTCGCGGCTGATCGAACCTAAACCTACCTCACAATGATTCAGTTTGGTAGCCACCACTCACCCACCTATACTAGCCTACCTCACCTTGACCCAGTGCAATACCTCACCGCCCACCCGACCGTAGCCTATGAAAATCTTACCTAAATTACCAAGAAGCAGATAATTATAATGGAAATGTGCCATTATTATTGTGGTCTGCTGGTGTGAGAACGGATGAAATGACCACGTATAGGGGAGGTTAGGCAGTGGGGCGAACTCTTACCACAATTTCTAATTTCTTTCACTAGCGACACGAAACTTCAAAAGGGCCCGGTGGTCTGTTACTGTTTGTATTTTGCAAATCCAAAACAAAGAAAGTCATTCGGATGAGCTAAACTATCAATTTACCAAAACCATGTTAACTGTAGTAACGTCTATGGCAAGTTACACGTTCCAGGATGAACAATCATAAGCTGTCACCTGAGTGAATAGCAATATATTTCGAAGTCTATGTCTACCGAGTTCATTGTTCTCTACATTTTCTAGCAGTTGTAATTACATTAAGTACACCTAACTATATTTCACCACTCACTCTACATTGGTTACAACCATAAATCTCCAAAAGTTACTCTTACCTGATTAGAAATAAGACCTTTGTTTATGCAGAATTCAGTCAACTCCGAGCCGGGAGCACGAAGCCAGCTGGCAATTACCGAGCTGGCGACCAGTCACCTGTGGTCACATATCCTCACCTTTCCACCACCACAATTTTTATGTCAGCAAATTGAGTTTTAACCCGAGTGTCTCAGTGAGCAAATTCTTACCTCTTCTCTAGTACCCTGAAACCTCCTCCACCACTACACTTGCCGGAACCCTTAACGCGATACAGTCACTCACCACAACAACCCAGGAAATGAACGTATGAACCAGAAACATAATAATCTTTGATTCCGTAATAAATGCGCTCGTCCACAATCTCGAAGCAGAAGAGAGGCTTCATTGTATCGCAAAGCGTTGTCTCAATCCAGTGAAATGACTTGCATGGCCTTTATCATTTTGTAACGTTCGTTTTTGACTATACACTAATATTCCATGTATTCGTGCTACATGCACGTTACTGAAAAATCTATGCAGGAAAATTATTTTTGTTGCATAATAAAGAGTATATATTGTAAACGTGAGTCCGTCCATGTCAGTGCCAATGTAACAATTCGGATTAAGACATTGTCTATGTTTATAATGTATTTCGACTCTTCTGACATCAGTCAATTTCTAAATGTTTTACTTGTTTGTCTTTCCTTGGTCAACCACGACAAAAAAAAAATGTAGTCTTAAGAACACATTTTCTCCTTGATGATGGAAATTCAACGACATTTTAATCACGATTATAGATAGAACATCTGCCAGGACGGCCGTAGCCAGGACTAACAACCTATTTCACCATTTACCACACTCACCATAGAAAGTGGAATTGCGTCGAAGGTTTTCAATAACCGCACATGTTCTTAAGAGTACTTCCCTAACGTGCAATGAGAAGTGGACACAGAATCAACAGAAGAGTGTAAACATACCACACTAAAACATGAGCAATATACTCGTCCTGCTTTTAACGTGGTATTTCCTGAAACAACATTTGCAGACGGAAATTTCCAAGCCACGTATACCAACTGTCCTGGTTGATTTACTTTTTTGTGGATTGTCCGAGACAGAGAGGTCATCTGAATGCCCTAATCAAAGCATCTTATTAAAGAGTATATACATATACTTCCAAATGTACGATAGTGCACTACGATGGCCTGTTCTCTGACACACATAAGGTATTCGCTCCCTGCTAAACAAGAACGGCTCACTCCCTGAAGCATCGAAGCCGCTTTTTCCAATGACGTCTAACCAGCTGATATACGTCAGCAACTCGTATCCTGGAGCGTGTTGGTCCTTCTCCTACAGATACAGAATGTCAGCACACTCCAAGACTGACGACTACGCCCAACACATGCAGGCAATTCACTCTCTGACAGTAGGGTGTCAGCCACCGCCACACGTCGGTGCTTTACTCCCTGCAGTGGCTCTCTCCTTGGGAGACTCCGGCAACTCGCTCCCTAACAAACATCCTTCTGCCTAATACCTAAAGCTCATATCATCCTCTAATAGCTAAACATAATCGCGAGTCATCGACCAAAAATATATAATTCCCTAAGTGAAGCCTATTTTGATGACCCTTGGAGCTCGATAGAGCTACAAAATATCGTTTGGCACTTGTCAGCGTAAACTCAAGAATAAACCTTTGATCACCTGTGGTTCCCTCAACAGCTAAATAAAATCGTCTGGCTAAGCCAGAGTAATGTTATCAAATGTTTTATTTTGATGACCCATGAAGCCCGCACAAGTGTTAGGCCAGAAGAAAATTCTCAAGGTAAAACTCTACTCTGATGAACTATGTGCCCCACAAAATCTATATAAAACCGTCTCGCGTTAGCCTAAATATAAGTCTGAAAGTAAATCTTTACTTTCACAACCCATAAACCCAGTAACTTGAAAATAATCGTCTGGCATTAGCTGGATCAAATATCCTAAAGGGACGCTTTAGTTTGGCGTAGTTGGATCATTTCTCGACAATCTACTTCGACTAATTCGTTTATACACACACATTGCGGATAACGCTTGAGTGCTGTCGTGACGGCTTCCTATCTCCCTCTTGCGATGTCAGCAGGCGTCTGAGGGAGACGTTGTCCTCGACGGTGGTGGGAAAGGTCATCATATCCAACCCGTTGTTTGACTGGAAGTCTGGAAATGAACAGTCTTAATTTCTATTTCAACTTGAACACATTACAGTATATTTCCTATTAAGATTAACTTAAATTACATATTGTATATATCATCTACCAGTGTTCATGTGTGGGTTATGATAGAGCGGAAGTCATGGGTACATTATAGATTAATCTATTATCATTCATCTTTGAATATTTGCTTAAAATTGGTGGCAACTACGAGGACAAAAACCTCTCACTAGCAATGTTATCCTTACTATTCTTGTTCTGTGAAAATTTAGGGTAAACAAGGTGCAATTGCATGTCACCATTTACCAGCAAAAGGAGCTTCAAAAGGTGGTCTCATTGTTTGTATACTGCAAACATGGAACTTAAGTAGTCATTATTACCATGTTGAGCTAAACTGCTAATTGGGCAAATAACCATATAACTAATAACCTTTATGGCCTATAAGCCTAATTTCATAACTTTTATAATCTACGTAATACCTTTAATATGAAAATGAGGTTACAATAATGACATTTCCAAATATACTGCCTACTTCATTTTTATCAAAACAGCCATACCCATATATAGTTACCCGCGAACAGAGACTTCGTATTTGGCTGATAATAAACTCCGATGCAGGTATTTCATTCTCTATACATCATTCACCATTGCTGCCATGTTCCACTAATTTTCACACACTCTTATAACACACATTAAGTCGTTCAGGTTACCACTCTCCAACCTTCTATTCCACTTCATGGTGTTGGAGGACAGGATAACTTCATGGGCGATGCCCAGTATGGAGAACACATTATCAAGGAGAGTGATCATGCGACCTCTGAGCACCAACCTCTCATCTCTCCGATTCACCCTAGCCTACCTCGACGCGGTCCAGTGGACGAGATACCGTTCCCCGGCAAGCCGACCCAACCTATCTCACCATAACTCAGTACAGAAGCCACCACTCACCTGCCATTTCTGGGCTACCTCACCGCGACCCAGTGTAGTAACCACCGTTTCGCGGCTCACCGAACCTAAACTACCTCACAATCATCCAGTTTGGTAGCCACCACTCACCCACCTATTCTAGCCTGCCTCACCTTGATTCAGTGCAGTACCTCCCCACCCACCCGACCGTAGCCTATGAAAATCTTACCTAACCTCCCAAGAAGATAATTATAATGGAAATGTGCCATTATTATTGTGGTCTGCTGGTGTGAGAACGGATGAAATGACCACGTATAGGGGAGGTTAGGCAGTGGGGCAAACTCTTACCGCAATTTCTAATTTCTTTCACTGGCAACACGAAACTTCAAAAGGACCCGGTGGTCTGTTACTGTTTATTTTGCAAATCCAAAACAAAGAACGTCATTCGGATGAGCTAAACTATCATTTTACCAAAACCATGTTAACTGTAGTAACGTCTATGGCGGGTTACACGTTCCAGGATGAACAATCATAAGCTGTCACCTGAGTGAATAGCAAATATACTTCGAAGTCTCTGTCTACCGAGTTCACTGTTCTCTACATTTTCTAGCTGTTGTAATTACATTAGTACACAACTATAGTTCACCACTCACTCTACATTGGTTACAACCATAAATCTCCAAATGTTACTCTTACCTGACTAGAAATAAGACCTTTATTTATGCAGAAATCAGTCAACTCCGAGCCGGGAGCACGAAGCCAGCTAGCAACTACCGAGCTGGCGACCAGTCACGTGTGGTCACATATCCTCACCTTTCCAGCACCACAAGATTTGTGTCGGCAGATTGAGTTTTACCCCGAGTGTCTCAGTGACCAGATTCTTACCTCTTTTCTAGTACCCTGAAACCTCCTCCACCACTACACTTGCCGGAAACCTTAAGGCGATACTGTCACTCACCACAACAACCCAGGAAATGAACTTATGAACCAGAAACATGATAATCTTCGATTCCGCAATAAACGCGCTCGTCCGCCATCTCGAAGCAGAAGCGAGGCTTAATTGTATCGCAAAGCGTTGTCTCAATCCTGTGAAAGGACTTGCATGGCCTTTTGTCATTTTGTAACATTCGCTTTTGACTATAAACTTACTAATATCCCATGTATTCGTGCACATGCACATGTTACTAAAAAATCTATGCAGGAAAATTAGTTTTGTTGCATAATAAAGAGTATATATTGTAAACGTGAGTCCGTCCATGTCAGTGCCAATGTGACAATTCGGATTCAGACATCGTCCGCGTTTATAATGTATTCCGACTCTTCTGACATCAGTCAATTTCTAAACAATTTTTACTTGTTTGTCTTTCTTTGGTCAACCACGACTGAAAAAAAAATATTATCTTAAGAACACATTTTGTCCTTGATGATGGAAATTCAACGACATTTTTATCACGATTATGGACAGAACATCTACCAGGACGGCCGTAGCCAGGACTAACAACCTATTTCACCATTTACCACACCATAGAAAGTGGAAGTGCGTCGATGGTTTTCAATAACCACATATATTCTTCTTTGAGTACTTCCCTAACGTTCAATGAGATTTGGACACAGAATCAACAGAAGAGTGTAAATATACCACACTAAAACATGAGCAATATACTCGTCCTGCTTTTGATGTGGTATTTCCTAAAACAACATTTGCCGAGGGAAATTTCCAAGCCACGTATGCCAACTGTCCTGATTGATTTACTTTTTAGTGTAGTGTCCGAGGCAGAAAGGTCATCTGAATACCCTAATCAAAGCATCTTATTGGACATATACGTCCAAATGTACGATAGTGCACTACGATGGCCTGTTCTCTGACACACATAAGGTATTCGCTTCCTGCTAAACAAGAACGGCTCACTCCCTGAAGCATCGAAGCCGCTTTTTCCAATGACGTCTAACCAGCTGACATACGTCAACAACTCATATCCTGGAGCGTGTTGGCCAATCTCCTCCTGATATAGAATGTCAGCACACTGCAAGACTGACGACTACGCCAAACACATGCAGGCAATTCACTCTCTGACAGTAGGGTGTCAGCCACCGCCACGTGTCGGTGCTTTACCCCCTGCAGTTGCTCTCTCCCTATGAGACTCCGGCAACTCGCTCCCTAACAAACAACCCCCTGCCTAATACCTAAAGCTCTTATCACTCTCTAAAAGCTAAATAAAATCGCAAGTCATCGACCAAAAATATATAATTCCCTAAGTGAAGCCTATTTTGATGACCCTTGGAGCTCGATAGACCTACAAAATATCGTTTGGCATTGGTCAGCATAAACTTAGAGTAAAGCTTTACTTTTATTACCTGTGGTGCCCTAAACAGCTAAATAAAATCGTCAGGCTAAGCCAGAGTAAAGTTCCCAATGTGCAGCTTTACTTTGATGACCCATGAAGCCCGCACAAGTGTTAGGCCAGAAGAAAATTCTCAAGGCAAAACTCTACTCTGATGACCTATGTGCCCCACAAAATCTATACAAAACCGTCTAGCGTTAGCCTAAATATAATTCTGAATGTAAATCTTTACTTTCACAAACCATAAACAAAGTTGAAAATAATCGTCTGGCATTAACTGGATCAAATGTCCTAAAGGGACGCTTTAGTTTGGTGTCGTTGGTTCATTTCTCGACAATTTACTTCGACTAATTCGTTTAAACACACACATTGCGGATTCCTACCTGACACACTATAAAGGTGAAAAAGAAGCGTTACTCACTCTCGACAGGCGTCGGTGGCTCAGTCTCTGATGCACGTCGGTAGCTTACTTCACCACACATTACTTCGACGAACTCAAAAACTTTGCTCACTCTCCAACGCTCATCGATGAGCTTCGTCTTTAACACACGTGTGTCGGTAGCTCACTTCATGGCAGACCAAATTCGATTCTCTCTCTCTCTGACACACAAAGGTATGGCTTCCTACCTGACACACTAAAAACACTGCTCGCTCCCTGACAGACTGTCAGTGGCATCGTGTCTGTTATACATCGGTAGCTCACTCCAAGATACACTACATTGCCTAACTCCGTTATCGTTATTTCCTGCATGACACACACGCTTCAGAGGCAAAAACACGTCGGTAGCTCTGTTTCTAACGTACGTGGGTAGTTCACACCATGACAATACATGACTAACTCCTTGATGCACAAGGCTGGCTTTCTGCCTCACACTACTACAGTGGCGACAACACAAAACTGCTGCTCACTTCCTAACAAACTACCCTGGCAAAGAATGGCTGCTCACACAGACATTGTCTGACTCCGTCTCTAGCACATGTTGGCACTTCACTCTAGGACACGCTATTCCCACTAACTCCCTGGCACACAAGGGCGGCTACCTATCTGACGGTGGAGGAACGCTACTCACTCCCTGACAGACGTCAGTGGCTTCGATTCGACCACACGTCGTGGGCTTATGCCCCGATGTACGATAGTTTGCCACGGCGGACTGTTGTTCTCTGGCACACGACGAGAGATTCTCTCCCCCATCAACAATGACAAACAACAACGCCCAACGCGTCCCCTTACATCAAAGCCGTTCACTTTCAAACGACCATCTCACCAGCTGACATGCGTCTCCACCTCATATCCTGGTGCATTGGCACTTTCCTTCCTGACACACGGCGGCAGACCACTCCAAGACAGACCAAGATGCCTGACACATCATAACGAGCAAGTCATTCCCTAACACACAACAGTGTCTTACTACCATGCGCTGGGTTCTCTCTCTCTCTCTCTCTCTCTCTCTCTCTCTCTCTCTCTCTCTCTCTCTCTCTCTCTCTCTTTCTCTCTCTCTAAGGTGCTACGGCAAATCACTCCCTGACAAAACTATGGCTTCCCGGCTAACAATACCCTGAGAGCATAGCGCTCCATGAGGAACCAAATGCTCCCCATCCTGACATAAGTCGGAGGGAGGGTCCCAGTCTGCCACATAGTCATGTCAAAATCATTTATGTCGGTGGTTCACGCCTCGACTCGACGAAGCTTTAACCCCTACAAAACTTACACGTGAAGGAGGTACCACCCTCCTTGACTCGACGGAGGTTTACCCCGACTATCAAATTTACACGTGAAGGAGGTACCACCATCCTTGACTCGACGAAGGTTTACCCCACTATTAAACTTACACGTGAAGGAGGTACCACCCTCCTTGAGGCAAGACGCTTTAGTGCTGTCATGACGGCTTCCTATCTCCCTCTTGCGATGTCAGCAGGCGACTGAGGGTGACGTGGTCCTCGACGGTGGACGGATGGTCATCATGTCCAACCCGTTGTTTGACTGGAATTCTGGAAATGAACGGTGTCTTAATTTCCATTTCAACGAACACATTAGGGCATATTTTTTATCAACATTAAGTTAAATTACGACATGTTGTATATAACGTCTACCAGTCTTTATGTGTGGGTTATGATAGAGCTGAAGTCATGGGTACATTATAGACTAATCTATTATCATTCATCTTTGAATACTTGCTTACAATTGGTGGCAACTGCGAGGACAAAAACCTCTCACTAGCAATGTTACCCTTACTATTCTTGTTGTGTGAAAATTTAGGGTAAACAAGACGCAATTGTATGTCATTTACCAGCAAAAGGAGCTTCAAAAGCTGGTCTCATTGCTTGTATACTGCAAACATAAAACTTTAGTCATTATTCCCATGTTGAGCTAAACTGCTAATTGAGGCAAATAACCATATAACTAATAACCTATATGGCCTACAAGCCTAATTTCATAACTTTTATAATCTGCGTAATACCTTTAATATGAAAATGAGGTTACAATAATGACATTTCCAAATATATTGCCTACTTCATTTTTATCAAAACTTACATACCTATATATAGTTACCGTGAACAGAGACTTCGGACTTGGCTGCTAATAAACTCCGATACAGGTATTTCATTCTCTATACATCATTCACCATTGCTGCCATGTTCCACTCCTTTTTACACACTCTTATAACTTACATTAAGTCGTTAAGGTTACCGCTCTCCAACCTTCTTCTATTCCACTTCATGGTGTTGGAGGACAGGACAACTTTATGTGCGATGCCCATTATGGAGAACACATTTTCAAGGAGTGATCTGAGCACCAACCTCTCCTCTCTCAGATTCACGATAGCCTACCTCGATGCGGTCTAGTACACGAGCTACCGTTCCCCGGCCAGCCGACCCAACCTACCTCAACATAACTCAGTACAGAAGCCACCACTCACCTGCCATTTCTGGGCTACCTCACCCCGACCCAATATAGTAACCACCGTTTCGCGGCTCACCGAACCTAAACCTACTTCACAATCATCCAGTTTGGTAGCCACCACTCACCCACCTATTCTAGCCTGCCTCACCTTGACCCAGTGCAATACCTCCCCGCCCACCCGACCTTAGCCTATGAAAATCTTACCTAACCTCCCAAGAAGCAGATAATTGTAATGGAAATGTGCCATTATTATTGTGGTCTGCTGGTGTGAGAACGGATGAAGTGACCACGTATAGGGGAGGTTAGGCAGTAGGGCAAACTCTTACCACAATTTCTAATTTCTTTCACTGGCAACACGAAACTTCAAAAGGACCCGGTGGTCTTTTGCTGCCTGTATTTTGCAAATCCAAAACAAAGAACGTCATTCGGATGAGCTAAACTATCAATTTACCGAAATCATGTTAACTGTAGTAACGTCTATGGCAGGTTACACGTTCCAGGATGAACAATCATAAGCTGTCACCTGAGTGAATAGCAATATACTTCGATGTCTCTGTCTACAGCGTTTACTGTTCTCTACATTTTCTAGCAGTTATAATTACATTAAGTACACCTAACTATAGTTCACCGCCACTCAGTCTACATTGGTTACAACCATAAATCTCCAAATGTTACTCTTGCCTGACTAGAAATAAAACATTTGTTTATGCAGAAATCAGTCAACTCCGAGCCGGGAGCACGAAGCCAGCTGGCACCTACCGATCTGGAGACCAGTCACCTGTGGTCACATATCCTCACCTTTCCACCACCACAAGACTTGTGTCAGCAAATTGAGCTTTACCCCGAGTGTCTCAGTGACCAGATTCTTACCTCTTCTCTAGTACCCTGAAACCTCCTCTACCACTACACTTGCCGGAACCCTTAACGCGATGCTGTCACTCCACAACAACCCAGGATGAACGTATGAACCAGAAACATAATAATCTTCAATTCCGCAATAAACGCGCTGGTCCGCCATCTCGAAGCAGAAGCGAGGCTTCATTGTATCGCAAAGCGTTGTTTCAATCCAATGAAATGACTTGCATGGCCTTTTATTTTCTAACGTTCGCTTTTGACTATACACTTATTAAAATTCCATGTACTTGTACTACATGCACATGTTACTAAAAATCTATGCAGGAAAATCACTTTTGTTACATAATAATGTATATTGTAAACGTGAGTCCGTCCATGTCAGTGCCAATGTAACAATTCGGATTCAGACATGGTCCACGTTCATAATGTATTCCGACTCTTCTGACATCAGTTAATTTCTGAACAATGTTTTACTTGTTTGTCTTTCTTTGGTTAACCACGACTGAAAAAAAGAATGTGATCATAAGAACACATTTTGTCCTTTATGGAAATTCAACGACATCTTTATCACGATTATAGATAGAACATCTACCAGGACGGCCGTAGCCAGGACTAACAACCTATTTCACCATTTACCACACTCACCATAGAAAGTGGAAGTGCGTCGATGGTTCTCAATAACCACACATGTGCTTAGAGTACTTCCCTAACGTGCAATGAGAGGTGGACACAATCATCAGAAGAGTGTAAACATACCACATTAAAACATTAGCAATATACTCGTCCTGCTTTTAATGTGGTATTTCCTGAAACAACCTTTGTAGACGGAAATTTCCAAGCCACGTATGCCAACTGTCCTGATTGATTTCCTTTTTTGTGGAGTGTCCGAGGCAGAATGCCCTACTCAAAACATCTTATTAGCGAGTATATACATATACGTCCTAATGTACGACAGTGCACTACGATGGCCTGTTCTCTAACACACATAAGGTTTTCGCTTCCTGCTAAACAAGAACGGCTCACTCCTTGAAGCATCAAAGTCGCTTTTTCCAATGACGTCTAACCAGCTGACATACGTCAACAACTCATATCCTGGAGCGTGTTGGCCAATCTCCTCCTGATATAGAATGTCAGCACACTGCAAGACTGACGACTACGCCAAACACATGCAGGCAATTCACTCTCTGACAGTAGGGTGTCAGCCACCGCCACGTGTCGGTGCTTTACTCCCTGCAGTGGCTCTCTCCTTGGGAGACTCCGGCAACTCGCTCCCTAACAAACAACCTCCTGCCTAATACCTAAAGTTCATATCACTCTCTAAAAGCTAAATATAATCGCCAGTCATCGACCAAAAATATATAATTCCCTAAGTAAAGCCTATTTTGATGACCCTTGGAGCTCGATAGAGCTGCAAAATATCGTTTGGCATTTGTCAGCATAAACTTAGAGTAAATCTTTACTTTGATTACCTGTGGTGCCCTCAACAGCTAAATAAAATCGTCTGGCTAAGCCAAAGTTACCAACGTGCAGCTTTATTTTGATGACCCATGAAGCCCGCACAAGTGCTGGGCCAGAAGAAAATTCTCAAGGTAAAACTCTACTATGATGACCTATGTGTCCCACAAAACCTATATAAAACCGTCTAGTGTTAGCCTGAATACAAGTCCGAATGTAAATCTTCATTTTCACAACCCATAAACCAAGTTGAAAATAATCGTCTGGCATTAACTGGATCAAATGTCCTAAAGGGACGCTTTAGTTTAGCGTCGTTGGTTCATTTCTCGACAATCTACTTCGACTAATTCGTTTATGCATACACATTGCGGATTCCTATGCGACACACTGTAAAGGTGAAAAGGAAGAGTTACTCACTCTCGACAGGCGTCGGTGGCTCAGTCTCTGATACACGTCGGTAGCTTACTTCACCACACATTACTTCGACGAACTCGAAAACTTTCCTCTCTCCAACAGTCATCGATGAGCTTCGTCTCTAACACACGTGTGTCGGTAGCTTACTTCATGGCAAACCAAATTCGATTCTCCCTCTGACACACAAAGGTATGGCTTCATACCTGACACACTAAAAACACTACTCGCTCCCTAACAGACGCCTGTGGCATCGCGTCTGATACACATCGGTAGCTCACTCCAAGAAACACTGCTTTGCCTAACTCCGTTATGATTACTTCCTGCATGACACACACGCTTCAGAAGCAAAAACACGTCGGTAGCTCTGTTTCTAACGTACGTGGGTAGTTCACACCATGACACAATACATGACTAACTCCCTGGTGCACAAGAGCTAGCTTTCTGCCTCACACTACTACAGTGGCGACAACACAAAACTGCTGCTCACTTCCTAACAAACTACCCTGGCAAAGAATGGCTGCTCACACTGACAGATTGTCTGGCTCCGTCTCTAGCACATGTTGGCACCTCACTCTAGGACACACTATTCCCACTATATCCCTGGCACACAAGGGCGGCTACCTATCTGACGGTGGAGGAACGCTACTCACTCCCTGACAGACGTCAGTGGCTTTGATTCGACCACACGTCGTGGGCTTATGCCCCGATGTACGATATTTTACCACGGCGGACTGTTGTTCTCTGGCACACGACGAGAGATTCTCTCCCCCCTCAACAATGACAAACAACAACGCCCAACGCGTCCCCTTACATCAAAGCCGTTCACTTTCAAACGACCTTCTCACCAGCTGACATGCGTCTCCACCTCATATCCTGGTGCATTGGCACTTTCCTTCATGATACATAGCCGCAGATCACTCCAAGACAGACCAAGATGCCTGACACATCATAACGAGCGAGTCATTCCCTAACACACAACAGTGTCTTACTGCCATGCGCTGGGTTCTCTCTCTCTCTCTCTCTCTCTCTCTCTCTCTCTCTCTCTCTCTCTCTCTCTCTCTCTCTCTCTAATGTGCTACGGCGAATCACTCCCTAACACAAAACTGTGGCTTCCTGGCTAACAATATCCTGAGAGCATAACGCTCCATGAGGAACCAAATGCTCCCTACCCTGACATAAGTCGGAGGGAGGGTCCCCGTCTGCCACAGTCATGTCAATCATTTATGTCGGTGGTTCACGCCTCGACTCGACGAAGATTTAACCCTTACAAAACTTACACGTGAAGGAGGTACCACCCTCACTGACTCGATAGTTTATCCCCCTGTCAAACATACACGAGGAGGAGGTACCACCCTCCTTCACTCTACGAAGGTTTGCCCCACCATCAAACTTACACGTGAAGTAGGTACCACCCTTCTTGAGGCAAGACGCTTTAGTGCTGTCATGACGGCTTCCTATCTCCCCCTTGCGATGTCAGCAGGCGACTGAGGGTGACGTGGTCCTCCACGGTGGTCGGAAGTTTATCATATCCAACCCGTTGTTTGACTGGAATTCTAGAAATGAGGGGTATCTTAATTTCCATGTCAACTTGAACACATTACGGCATATTTTATTAAGTTGAATTACGACATGTTGTATATAACATCTACCAGTCTATATGTGTGGGTTATGATAGAGCTGAAGTCATGGGTACATTATAGATTAATCTATTATCATCCATCTTTGAATATTTGCTTAAAATTGGTGGCAACTGCCGGGACAAAAACCTCTCACTAGCAATGTTATCCATACTATTCTTGTTCTGTGAAAATTTAGGGTAAACAAGATGCAATTGGATGTCATCATTTACCAGCAAAAGGAGCTTCAAAAGCTAGTCTCTTATTGTTTGTATACTGCAAACATCAAACTTAAGTAGTCATTATTCCCATGTTGAGCTAAACTGCTAATTGAGGCAAATAACAGTAGAGCTGTAATAACCTATATGGCCTATAAGCCTAATTTCATAGCTTATATAATCTACGTAATACCTTTGATATCAAAATGAGGTTACAGTAATGATTGAAATATTTCCAAATATATTGTCTACTTCATTATCAAAACTTAGCCATATCCATATAGATTTACCCGCGAACAGACACTTCGGATTTGGCTGCTAATAAACACCGATGCAGGTATTTCATTCCCTATACATCATTCACCATTGCTGCCATGTTCCATTCCTTTTCACACACTCATAACTTACATTAAGTCGTCAAGGTTACCATTCTCCAACCTTCTTCTATTCCACTTCTATTGCAGCCGACCCAACCTACCTCACCATAACTCAGTACAGAAGCCACCACTCACCTGCCATTTCTGGGCTACCTCACCCCGACCCAATATAGTAATCACCGCTTCGCGGCTCACCGAACCTAAACCTACCTCACAATGATCCAGTTTGGTAGCCACCACTCACCCACCTATTCTAGCCTACCTCACCTTGACCCAGTGCAATACCTACCCGTCCACCTGACCGTAGCCTATGAAAATCTTACCTAACCTCCCAAGAAGCAGATAATTATAATGGAAATGTGCCATTATTATTGTGGTCTGCTGGTGCGAGAACGGATGAAGTGACCACGTATAGGGGAGGTTAGGCAGTAGGGCGATCTCTTACCACAATTTCTAATTTCTTTCACTGGCAACACGAAACTTCAAAAGGACCCGGTGGTCTTTTGCTGCCTGTATTTTGCAAATCCTAAACAAAGAACGTCATTCGGATGAGCTAAACTATCAACTTACCAAAACCACGTTAACTGTAATAATGTGTATGGCAGGTTACACGTTCCAGGATGAACAATCATAAGCTGTCACCTGAGTGAATAGCAATATACTTCGATGTCTCTGTCTACAGCGTTTACTGTTCTCTACATTTTCTAGCAGTTGTAATTACATTAAGTACACCTAACTATATATAGTTCACCACTCACCCTACATTGGTTACAACCATAAATCTCCAAATGTTACTCTTACCTGACTAGAAATAAGACCTTTGTTTATGCAGAAATCAGTCAACTCCGAGCCGGAAGCACAAAGCTAGCTGGCAGCTACCGAGACGGCGACCTGACACCTGTGGTCACATATCCCCACCTTTCCACCACCACAAGACTTGTGTCAGCAAATTGAATTTTGCCCAGAGTGTCTCGGTGACCAGATTCTTGCCTCTTCTCTAACACCCTGAGGCCTCCTCCACGGCTACACTTCCCGGAACCCTTAACGCGATACTGTCACTCAACACAACAATCCAGGAAATGAATGTCTGAACCAAAAATATAGTAATCATCGGTTTCGGAACGAACGCGCTCGTCCGCCATCTCGAAGCAGAAGCGGGGATTCATTCCATGGCAAGGCGTTGGCTTAATCCAGTGAAATGACTTGCATGGCCTTTTATCGTTTTGTAACCTTCGTTTTTGACTATATACTTACTAATATTCCATGTACTTGTGGTACATGCGTATGTTACTAAAAGTTTATGCACGAAAATTACTTTTGTTGCATAATAAAGTATATATTTTGAACGTGAGTCTGTCCGAGTCAGAGTCAATGTAACAATTCGGATTCAAACATCGTCCACGTTTATAATGTATTCCAACTCTTCTGACGTCAGTAAATTCTAAATAATGTTTTACTTTTTGTCTTTTTACTGCAAACCACGACTGAGACAAAATGTGATCTTAAGAATACATTTTGTTCTTGACGTTGGAAATACATTTTTTATCGCGATTATAGATAGAACATCTCCGAGGACGACCGTAGCCAGGACTACCAACATATATCACCATTTACCACACTCACCATAGAAAGTGGAATTTCGCCGATGGTTTTCAATGACCCCATATGTATTTATAGTACTTCCCAACACGTATGTCACCACTATATCCACACATAGATTTACATATCTGTGTCATCAGTATATCCACAAGCAGATTTACTTGTTTGTGTGTCAACACCATACCCACACACAGATATACACATCTGTACGTCATCCCTATAACCGCACGCAGACATACATGATTGAATGCCAACACTATATCAACACACAGATATTTTTGCCTGTATGTCATCTCTATATCCACACACAGATGTACATGTCTATATGTCATGATTATATCCACACACACATGTGTGCATGACTGTATGTCATGATTATATCCACACACATATGTACATGTCTGTATGTCATGATTATATCCACACACATATGTACATGTCTGTATGTCATCATATCCACACACATATGTACATGTCTGTATGTCATGATTATATCCACACACAGATGTACATGTCTGTAAGTCATCATTATATCCACACACATATGTACATGTCTGTATGTCATGATTATATCCACACACAGATGTACATGTCTGTAAGTCATCATTATATCCACACACACAGTCATACATGTCTGTATGTCATCATTACATACACATAAAGATGTACACGTCAGTCTGTCATTACTATATCCACACACAGAAGTACATATCTGCATATCATCATCATATCCATACACACAGTCATATATGTCTGAATGTCATCATTATATATACATACAGATGTAAAGGTCTGTATGTCATATGTATATTCATACACAGTCTTACAACTCTGTGTGTCATCGCCATATTCACACACGGTGTGTATTTCAATACACTTGAGGTACCTATTCTCACTATCTCGAATCTACATATCGTACATAAAAGGGAAATTCGCTAAATATTTGAAGTTTATTTCAAGAAGTTTGGACTGCAAACGCGCCTGATTTTTGCTTCTGTCGCAAAATACATAAGGGATATTTGCATGTCTTTGGATACGATGTGTTACTAACTAACATGGACATTTCTTTTTACGTAATTTTTCCCAAGTTTCAGTGTTTGGTGTTTCATTGTAAGAGTGAAGGATGGAGAAGTATCATTTACTTTCATTTCATATTAACGCAGTCCTTCGTATTTTCTGGATCACGAACCGAAAGGCCTGGGTACCATGAATACGCTGACGAGACTGCGTAATGCCATGTACCAGTTCTCATGGCAATGCTTTATGAGCATGATAAGGCTCATTCGTATCACAAATTACCTTGAGAATTTCGCCTCTGGATCCTGTGGGGGTTCATTTCCTACTGACACAGCTTAGTGGGGGTCTTATTGAAGCTCTCTCGGCTGTAACTGATGCAATTTCTTCCTTGCTTTTTATCCTGAACCTGAGTCAATACAGACAAGGAGGAGAGAGTGAGCGCACGCGCATGTGTACATATATGTATCTTTCTGTGTACGTTTGTCTGTGTGTGTGTATGTGTGCGTGTGTGTGTGTGTGTGTGTGTGTGTGCGTGTGTGTGTGTCAGTGTGTGTGTGTGTGTGTGTGTGTGTGTGTGTGTGTGTGTGTGTGTGTGTGTGAATATGAGTGCGTATGCTGTGCATTGTGTGTGAAACTATGTATACTTGTGTGTGTGTGTGTGTGTGTGTGTGTGTGTGTGTGTGTGTGTGTGTGTGCGTACGTATATTTTGGTGTGTGCATGTTCATAGTTACAAATGTTTGTATGTTGAACACCCGTATATATTGCATGTATATAGAAGCACAATTCTAAAGTATATCGTATAACTCAAACATTTTTCGAGTCCATAACAAAGAAGTATGATAAAGGCGTTTTTGGGATGCACGAATTATGTGGTATACGAGAGTGTGTGGGATTCAGGAGTTTGTGGGGAAGTATGTAGTGTAAATATTACTTTTAAAAAAGTTTCGTATTACTATTCGTATTTGATAAGAACAGGAATGTATTGATCCTTTTAGAATTGATATTACGATAAGAAATTTTAGTATTTGATGAAAATCAAATCGGAATCATTACTGGCTGGCGAGTTTTGGAATCATACTACAAACATGTCTTGTAAATTAATTAGGCACATACATGACCGTACATCCATCCACTATGTTGAAGCCCAGACTTTATAATTCCATTTTATTTGTACACATCCACATAGATCCAACATTTTGAAAACTACACTTATATCATTCTACTTCATCTGTACACACCCACATAGATCCACCAGCTGGAATCAAGACTTTCATTATAACATTTCATTTGCACGCACCCACATAAATCCATCGTGTTGGAACCCTGATTGCATTAATCCAGTTCATATGTACACACTCACATACATCCACAATGTTAGAACTCAGACTTGCATTACTTCATTAAATTTGAACGCACCCATACAGATCAAACATACTAGGACCTTGACTTGCTTTATTCCACTATCTTTGTACATAGCCACATACATCCACCATGTTGGAACCCAGGCGCATAATTATTCCATTTCATTTGTACACTTCCTCACAGATCCAACATTTATCATTCCGTTTCATTTGTACACATCCATATAGATTGAATATGCATATACTAGATCATGTGCATCACTGTGACCTCTTGCATCATAGATTAAACATGTTGGAACTCAAACTTGCATTATTCCAATCAATTTGTATACACCCATATAGATCCAACATGTTAGAACCTAGGTTTACATTATTCCCATTTATTTGTACACGCCTACGTAGATCCAACATGTTGATACCCAGCCTAGCATTATTCCATCTAATCTCTTAGCTCTTGTCGATTAATCATTCACTGTACTGATTCACGACATATGATATGTGGAAGCTTATAGATACCTAGATCTCAATGATTGTGTTTCATTTTTGAATATTGTGACTCAAAAGAAAATTTATGGACATGAAGAAGCTCTTGACCACTTTTGACCTGGAAAGCCATTTGAGTTCTGGTCGGCCAGCGTGCAGAAGTTTTGCAATATCTTCTCAATATTCTCTGCCGCGAGAGCTTTTATATTCGCTTGTCAGAAAGCTGTATATATCGTTTTGCAATACCTCCTTTCCTCTCTCACTCACAGAAAAGAAAAGAAAAATATCCCCTTCTGCACAAGATTGTTCAGCATGTCTCCAGTAACTTTTGACATGAAAAAAGAATTCAATAACCCGTTAACAACCTTTGACGAACAGGGAGTAGCGGTTTGTCTCCATTAACCCTTTAGGCACCCTTGAGCATGACTGTATGACCCAGCGGTATGATAGCGTGACCTTTGACTTTGTCCTTAAAGTCAACGACAAGGCAATCAGTTGTGATCAAGGGTGGTACTGACGTGCACAAGTGTAGCACCGTCGTACTTTGGTGGCTGTTGATGACCACATTTAATTAAACTATCTCACAATACTTACCACTGAGGCTTTGATTCCTTTGTAATGATACTTCAAACACAGTGCTACAAAATCTCATCAATAATCTAACAAGAGTTTTATATCCTAGAAGGAGAAGAAGCTTATGCAACACTCGATGCAATACACAACACGACAGGGATAGGGTTTCACCCAACTTTGCCATCGATGGGCGTTTGTTCATCAAAAGAGGGCTTAGCTGGTCTGCACCATTAAAGGATTAATTTTCATATGCGTGTAATTTTCCTTTCATCCCCCTACAGGCTCAAACTACAGCCATAATGTATCCGTCAAAATGTACACACTACCTCATCTATCATCGTTAACTCCATTCCTAATTTTCGTGGAGTGAATTAGGTACATATAATTTCTGACAATCACTCACACATATCCTCAATCCTAACACAGTGTAATGTAGCGAAACATAGACTTCCATTGTTAAACAAGCTCTTCTTACTTTGCCAATCTTCACCTTAATTAGATTCTTCAAGTGAGACCAATATTTCATTTCAAACTACCCCCATAAACAAACGACTTCCAGTGAGCCCAGTCCTCAGTCATTCCTATTTTCATCTGATATATCAATGGTGATAGTATTTCCTAGTCTTAAAATCCCTAACCTTGATATCCCTTAGTTTTAACATCTCTAGCCCTGTTATCCTACGTCTTACCATCTCTAACCGTAATTTCCCTGGCCCTAACATCTCTAGGCTTAATATCTATGGTCCTAACATCCCCAGCCCTAATATACCCTAGTCTTAAGACCCATTGTTCCTATATCCGCTAGTCTTAATATCCCTAATCCTAACATCTCTAGCTCTAATATCCCTAGTCCTAACATATGTAGCTCTAATATCCGTAGTTCTAACATCTCTAGCTCTAATATCCCTAGTCCTAACATATGTAGCTCTAATATCCGTAGTTCTAGCATCTCTAGCTCTAACATCCCTAGTCCTAACATTTGTAGCTCTAATATCCCTAGTCCTAACATCTTCAGCTCCATCACTAGTATTAACATTTCTGGCCCTAATATCCCTATTCCCGATATCTTTAGCTCTAATAATCCCATCCCTAGCATCTTTAGCCCTGATATCCCTAGTCCTAACATCTTTAGCTCTGATATCCCTACTCCTAACATCTCTAGCCCTGATATTCCTTGTCCTAACAGTTCTAGCTCCGTCAGTTCTCTTACTGTGAAATGATCGAAAATCAATTACTGTGACATTAACTATTTATACAAGATTTGTAATTCGTAGCATGTAATTTATAGTTTGAGACATTTCCCATCAATGATAATCGTAGAGGGAACCGAGCCTACTAATACCTATATTGTAATTCTATTTGATGATAGATTGCATTCATGATCTGGATACAAATTGTAAAAGGAATTGTATTACATAGAAATAGAAATAATCTTTTTCATTAGTTTGTCATTTTCTGTGTTTACAAATGATAAAGGAATAAGGCAAGATAATGAGAAAGCTGCCTCACAGACGCTAAAGTGATTTCATGATAGTTCAACAAGTAATACTAATGGATTATATAGTCTTTAGTAATGTAAACCATATCATATAACTTGAATGATATGGCAACATTTGTAATAATAATTAGTAAGTCTCTTGACAGCGTAAAGTGCGGATGAATACATTGCTTTTATGAGAGACATCATTTTCCGTATCCCAGGAGCGAACATACCTTTGAGTTTCCTGTAACATATTCCCAAGGACTCTTCAAGACTGAATTATTCTTTATTGTCATATAACCTGCATAATCAATGATACAGTGAAAAATCTTTATTCCAAAACGGCGATTGGTTGGTGCCTCTTTAGTTATTTAGAAATTCATCATGGAGGCATGCCATCTCAGTTATCAACTTTAACTCCTGTACCACGAAAAATATCACTGAATCTTCTATAATTGAATACACAAAGAATTATAACATTAATATCAGTGAAGTTCTATACAAATTCTATACAAATTCTAGACTGTTCCTCCCCAGTCTGATACTTTGTGGAGGCCTTCACCCTCTCAATCAATACTCTCCCATACAACTTACCAGATATACTCAACAAATTTATTCCTCAGTATTTTGAACACTTACCTTTATCCCCTCCGCCTTTATGCAATAGCACTATACTAGCATTCCACCAACCTTTAGGCATTTAACCACGCTCCATACATAGACTGAATGTCCTTACCAATCAATCAACAATACAGTCACACCCTTTTTTAACAGATTCAACTGCAACACCCTCCACTCCCGCCGCCTTGCCGCATTTCATTTTCAGCAAGGTTTTCACCACCACTTCCCTCTTGACCAAACCACTCCCCATGACTATCTCACTTCGCATAGCACCCTGACCAAAAAACCATACGTCTTCTACTCTATCATCAAACACATTAAACAAATCTTCAACTCCTACTCACTTCATTACTACTTGTTATCACTTCCCCTTTTGCCCCTTCACCGATGTTCCTAGTTGTTCTCCTTCTTTCGCACATTATTTACCTTCCCAAAACATCTTTTTATCCTCCCTAAAGTTTAATGATACTCTCTCACCCCAACTCTCATTTGCCCTCTTTTTCAAACCTATGCACCTTCCTCTTGTCCACCTGCCGCGTTCTACTTATACATCTACCAATCATTTGCACTCCTTCCCTGTAAGTACCGTCCAAACGCCTATCTTTTCTCATTCACTAACATCATTACTTCATCCCACATGCATCCTAAAGAACCTTTCCCTGAAAGGTTCCTGGGTCCTAGTGTTATGAAGGAGCACCCACAGCTCCAAGGCTGAGCTATATCCAGTATCAGAGTAATGATGGACCTCTTTGGAGTGAGTTCTTCAAAGAGAGAATACTCCCTCTCTTCAGTGACTGTGATAAAGCCTAACCGATGTGAATTCTCACTAGCGGCGTAACCACAGACAAACAGACGCTGGAAACATCTTTGTAGAGAGAGAGAGAGAGAGAGAGAGAGAGAGAGAGAGAGAGAGAGAGAAAACAATTTGCAGTAGCACTTACTTCACAGTTTCAAACCGTGCCATCAGCAATAATGTAATCCACAAATATGTTCACTTTTTGCAAGAGGATTTGAATAAAGCAAAAAGTATCTAAAAATTTCTGTATTCAGTCGCAAAATGCTTCATTAATCCGAAATATTCTGCTTGTGACACAGGAAACGTGCCCGGCGTGTTGGACATCGGATCAGTCCCTCTAATTCGAACCTATACATCAACTTGAATGAGAGAAATTCATTTAATCATAAGATTAAGGAGATCATAAAGGACCGTTTCAATAAGTATTATGTCCTCTACATTTCAGGGTTTAGGAGTTTCCTTAAGGGGTACTGAAGTCCGTTATAAGGGTCGATCGGATAAATGGGTCTTATAGAGCGACAATTGAGCGTGAATTAAACCTTGTGAAAAAAGTTATGAAAGCCTGTGTGACGACATGTCTGCCTGCGGCGAGCACCACGGGTAGCCGTCGCTACCAGATGTACACCCGGGGAGCTTCTGCCCACGTGCGATAATTCCTTCTACGCTGTTATTCTCGTTAATGACCCCGAACCTTTGTTCAAGTCCTGGAATATTTGGACCATTAACCATCGGTCCTTGTGCGCGAGATCTGGAATGTTTAGTGAGCTGGAATTGGAGAAGGTCTGGCAAACTGGATTCGTGTGACATTTAGTGGATGGATGAAGGTCGTCGAAAATGGATGGATTACTAAGGTTTTCACTGGAGATAATGAAATACTGGCCAATTAAACCCTCTGAGCATGGCGGTATGAAATCTGGGTATGATGGGGGCGACCTATAAAATAACACTTAAGAGTCAACTAGGCCTTTGTATGGTCATGCTCAGCAGACTGGAGCTGGATATCTGAAGCACCCATACAATCAATACCAGCCTCTATAACCTTCTCATTAATGAGAGCATGTGAAGCGTCTGGGGTAAACCATGGAAAGTTGTGTGGGGCCTGGATGTGGAAAGGGAGCTGTACTTTCGGTGCATTATTACATGACAGCTAGAGACTGAGTGTAAACGAATGGGGCCTTTGTTGTCTTTTCCTGGCGCTACCTTGCACACATGAGTGGGAAGGGGGTTGTTATTGTGTGTGGCGAGAGGGCGATGGGAATGAATAAAGGCAGACAGTATGAATTATGTACATGTGTATATATGTATATGTATGTGTGTGTATATAGATGTATACGTTGAGATGTATAGGTATGTATATTTGCGTGTGTGGACATGTATGTATAGACATGTGGGTGGGTTGGGCCATTCTTTCGTCTGTTTCCTTGCCCTACCTCGCTTACGCGAGAGACAGCGACAAAGCAAAATGAATAAATAAATGAATATATATATATATATATATATATATATATATATATATATATATATATATATATATATATATATATATATATATATATATATATATATATATATATATATATATATATATATAATATATATATATATATATATATATATATATATATATATATATATATATATATATATATATATATATATATATATATATAATGTGAGAAGGAGATGTAGTGAGTATTTTGAAGGTTTGTTGAATGTGTTTGATGATAGAGTGGCAGATATAGGGTGTTTTGGTCGAGGTGGTGTACAAAGTGCGAGGGTTAGGGAAAATGATTTGGTAAACAGAGAAGAGGTAGTAAAAGCTTTGCGGAAGATGAAAGCCGGCAAGGCAGCAGGTTTGGATGGTATTGCAGTGGAATTTATTAAAAAAGGGGGTGACTGTATTGTTGACTGGTTGGTAAGGTTATTTGATGTATGTATGACTCATGGTGAGGTGCCTGAGGATTGGCGGAATGCGTGCATAGTGCCGTTGTACAAAGGCAAAGGGGATAAGAGTGAGTGCTCAAATTACAGAGGTATAAGTTTGTTGAGTATTCCTGGCAAATTGTATGGGAGGGTATTGATTGAGAGGGTGAAGGCATGTACAGAGCATCAGATTGGGGAAGAGCAGTGTGGTTTCAGAAGTGGTAGAGGATGTGTGGATCAGGTGTTTGCTTTGAAGAATGTATGTGAGAAATACTTAGAAAAGCAAATGGATTTGTATGTAGCATTTATGGATCTGGAGAAGGCATATGATAGAGTTGATAGAGATGCTCTGTGGAAGGTATTAAGAATATATGGTGTGGGAGGCAAGTTGTTAGAAGCAGTGAAAAGTTTTTATCGAGGATGTAAGGCATGTGTACGTGTAGGAAGAGAGGAAAGTGATTGGTTCTCAGTGAATGTAGGTTTGCGGCAGAGGTGTGTGATGTCTCCATGGTTGTTTAATTTGTTTATGGATGGGATTGTTAGGGAGGTGAATGCAAGAGTTTTGGAAAGAGGGGCAAGGATGAAGTCTGTTGGGGATGAGAGAGCTTGGGAAGTGAGTCAGTTGTTGTTCGCTGATGATACAGCGCTGGTGGCTGATTCATGTGAGAAACTGCAGAAGCTGGTGACTGAGTTTGGTAAAGTGTGTGAAAGAAGAAAGTTAAGAGTAAATGTGAATAAGAGCAAGGTTATTAGGTACAGTAGGGTTGAGGGTCAAGTCAATTGGGAGGTGAATTTGAATGGAGAAAAACTGGAGGAAGTGAAGTGTTTTAGATATCTGGGAGTGGATCTGGCAGCGGATGGAAACATGGAAGCGGAAGTGGATCATAGGGTCGGGGAGGGGGCGAAAATTCTGGGAGCCTTGAAGAATGTGTGGAAGTCGAGAACATTATCTCGGAAAGCAAAAATGGGTATGTTTGAAGGAATAGTGGTTCCAACAATGTTGTATGGTTGCGAGGCGTGGACTATGGATAGAGTTGTGCGCAGGAGGATGGATGTGCTGGAAATGAGATGTTTAAGGACAATGTGTGGTGTGAGGTGGTTTGATCGAGTAAGTAACGTAAGGGTAAGAGAGATGTGTGGAAATAAAAAGAGCGTGGTTGAGAGAGCAGAAGAGGGTGTTTTGAAATGGTTTTGTCACATGGAGAGAATGAGTGAGGAAAGATTGACCAAGAGGATATATGTGTCGGAGGTGGAGGGAACGAGGAGAAGAGGGAGACTAAATTGGAGGTAGAAAGATGGAGTGAAAAAGATTTTGTGTGATCGGGGCCTGAACATGCAGGAGGGTGAAAGGAGGGCAAGGAATAGAGTGAATTGGATTCACTGATTCCCTAAATACATCCCATTCCTCCCCCACTCCCCTTACTTCCATTGTTCTCACCTTTTTCCATTCTGTACTCAGTCTCTCCTGGTACTTCCTCACACAAGTCTCCTTCCCAAGCTCACTTACTCTCACCACCCTCTTCACCCCAACATTCACTCTTCTTTTCTGAAAACCCATACAAATCTTCACCTTAGCCTCCACAAGATAATGATCAGACATCCCTCCAGTTGCACCTCTCAGCACATTAACATCCAAAAGTCTCTCCTTCGCGCGCCTGTCAATTAACACGTAATCCAATAACGCTCTCTGGCCATCTCTCCTACTTACATAAGTATACTTATGTATATCTCACTTTTTAAACCAGGTATTCCCAATCATCAGTCCTTTTTCAGCACATAAATCTACAAGCTCTTCACCATTTCCATTTACAACACTGAACACCCCATGTATACCAATTATTCCCTCAACTGCCACATTACTCATCTTTGCATTCAAATCACCCAACACTATAACCCAGTATCGTGCATCAAAACCACCAACACACTCATTCAGCTGCTCCCAAAACACTTGCCTCTCATGATCTTTCTTCTCATGCCCAGGTGCATATGCACCAATAATGACCCATCTCTCTCCATCAACTTATATATATATATATATATATATATATATATATATATATATATATATATATATATATATATATATATATATATATATATATATATATATATATATATATATATATATATATATATATATATGTGTGTGTGTGTGTGTGTGTGTGTGTGTGTGTGTGTGTGTGTGTATAATGAGTTTAGACTTTAATGGTACTGCATTTTGAAATGTTTTCCCAGACGCCATCTCCATATCAGAATGAAAAATCTTGAATATGAACATCATTTAAATACAAACGTAAAGCGGGTCTATAGAAAGCTTAACCAATTGTGTATGTGTACATATACACCGCAACACTAACAGGAAAGCAAATATTCATAATGGGTACAATCGCCTGGCTTACTATAACACGATAAAATTCGACTATTTGTTACGTCTCCGAGGACTTGGCAGTTTTAAGGACATGAAGAAAATGAAAAGATGAAAAGTTCTCAAAATTCTTATTGCTCGAAGTTATGTGTAGTGCCCGGATGGATGCTCAGAAAAAATCCAGTAAATGGCTGATTTTGCCTGTATTTGCAGTTTCAGTATTTTCTCTCAATATGCTTTCCTTGATTTTTAAATGATTCTGTCGTAAAAGAAACTCCTGAGTGCTTTTTAATTACCATGTAGATGCCTTTGAAAGGAAAAAGAAAATATGCTGTTACTTTTCAAGGAACAGATTACTTAATGTTAAAACAGAACATTTCTTATGGCACTGTTTTGACGGATGGGTACTTGACTTGTGTGTATGATAGGCACAGTATGTGAGTACATCCCCTCGCAGCGCTCTGTCCTCACCAGTTTAGACCACCCTCCTCTCAGATCTTTAAACGTTGCTGGACACATTTCATTTACAATGCCTAAGATGAATGCTTCTCCAAAACTTAAAGATTTAGTTAGTTTGATATCAAGCAATGTCATGTCTGCATATGGAACACTATCATTTTACAAAATAATAGAAAAATCAGTGAACTATGAGAAGTACTTGTTTTTTCAACACATAGAGACTTTTAAGGACAATGCTGCTGCTGCTCACAAAACTGGTCAGCAGAACCTTTTACCGCATTTGCTCGACAGTCTTAATTTCCGATGTGACGATGTTGACATTCCTCTGTGGACACTGGAAATTAAGTTTCTGAAGTCTTTATTGGAAGAAATACACCAAGGTGAATGTGCCAATGTAAAAACTACGGGAAAAATTACGTGTACACTTGTTATGTTGATGTTTTTCAGTAACTAAAGACTGAAGTTACTAACAATTATTCGGAATTACATTTGAGGAAGTAACGGATGCTACGGGAAGATATATTGATTATGTCATTATTGGAACCCTTGAAAGGTTCTGTTTCTCAACATGTACAAGAAACTACTGAATGTTTCCTTTATTTTCTAACAAAACAAAGAGTGCTGAGATGGGTGAATTTAACAGATTGATAACAATATTGTTATGCTGTAGCAAAACCTGTAGATGTAACTTCTTATATTTGTCGATGTTCTCTCTCCAAGAAGCAGCAAAGTTTTAATTGAGGAAATTAGTAGATATTAGCTATCTCTATAACAAAATGACTGATTAACTACCATCTTTTTCACTAAGAGTATAATAATCTTATGTATTTTATCTATATAAGCGTTCTTTGAAGTAAAATTATTCTTGCCTTTCTCGGCTTAATGTTGCCGAATTTTCTCTATTTCGGTTGTTTGCCTTGCCTACTTGCCTGCCTTTCTTTTCAAAAATCTCAAGTGCCCAAAGATTCGAGCTTTAGTTATGAGCAACTGGTAGATCTGAGGACCCGAATGAGTTACTCGTCATATCCTGCTTAATAAGCTAGATGCTTTAATGTGCTTAATACGCTTAATACGCTTAATATGCCTTAATACGCTAGTTGCCTTAATATGCTAGATGCTTAAATACGCTAGATGTCTTAATACGCTAGATACCTTGATGCTTTAGATGCTTTGATAAACTATTTACCATGCTCGATAACTCATTACACTATATGCCTTGATATGCTGGATAAATTAATGTGTTCGATGCTTTAACATGTTAGATACTTTAATATGTTAAGTTAAATGCCTTCAATAAACTAGATGTATTAATATGCTCCATACCTTAATACGGTAGATGCCTTAATACCTTAGATACCTTGTTAAACTAGATGCCTTGATATGCTAGATGCATTAATACGCTAGATGCCTTGATATGCTAAATGCATTAATGCGCTAGATGCCTTGATAAGCTAGATGCATTAATACGCTAGATGCCTTGATATGCTAGATGCATTAATACGCTAGATGCCTTGATATGCTAGATGCATTGGTATGCTAGATGCCTTGATATGCTAGATGCATTAACAGGCTAGATGCCTTGATATGCTAGATACCTTTTGATTGTATTTGTTGGACGATTACAGAAGGGGAAGAGAAGAAAAGAGATGGAAAGAAGCAAAATGGAAGGAAAGAGAGAAAGAAGACGGGTTGGGAACAGGAAAAATAGACTGAAATGCGAGGCTGAGGAAAAGTGAAATCAGAAGAAATGATAGGGTCAGACGATAGAAAGGGATGGGTGTAGCAGTGTGCTATGCAGCTCCCCCTTTCTCCCATTATCTATTTCCTTCTCATCCCCCTCTCATGCTTGCCTTCTAATTCTCTATTCCAACTATTGCCCCTTATTCCTCCAATTCCCCCCGTCTTCTTTTCTCTTCGTTTCTTACGTCACCCACTGTTCCATCTACAACTTATTTTCTGTGATTTCATTCTCCTGTGACGAATGAAGCACCTTGGCTGACAGAGATAACACGGCCATCTCAGATCTTCTCTTCAGTCCCGCCTTTGTATCAGAAGATTTACTTCATGCGTTATCTTAATTGATCTCGAGATCTTTTTCGGGCTCAATTTAGCGAGGAGACGTACACAAGAGATCCCTATGAAAAAACAAAAACAAACAAAAAAAGAAAAACGTACAGAAGGAAGTCGATCACCAAGACTCTCAGTAGGATTCAAGATACAAGTTTCCAAGCTGGAGAGATGTAGAATCTTTAATGCTCGAGAGAGGATTATTTACCTTCGTGGGTTCCTCCGTCTGTCGCATCTAGACGACAAGTGATTCCCTGGTGGAAGAGCTTCAGCTTTCGCGGTCAAGGGAAGGAGATCAAGCTCTTGGATCCTGCAGTAGGGAGAGGAGGACCCCCACAGGGATCCAGTGTCTCCCAGACCTCTCCTGGGTCCTGTAGCAGGTAAAGGAGTACTTCTTCTAGTATCTGGGCTGTCTCAGCAGTCTCTCTGTACCTTCTTTTACTTCATCTCTACTCTGCCCTTTACTTTCCTCAGATTCTCCTTTTCCTTGTTCTCCTTCCCTCTCTTTTCTCTCATTTCCTTACCCCTCCCTTCCATCTCCTTCTTTCTGTTTTCCTTCTGTTTTCTGCTCTCTTGTCCTCTTCACATTCTTCCTCATCTAAGGTCAAAATGATATGATCCATGACCATCTGGGCATATTGATTAAAATCAAATATTCGTGCTAGTAACCAAGAAAGACGGTCTAAAGATAAAAAGTTTTGACTAGGATTAACATAGTGTTCACCAACTACTGAATTACACACTACGCCTGAAAATTACACCTGCCCACTACACCTCAAACATGCCTCAGCAAAAGACATTAGCACCCTTTCCCTCCTACGATGACATATGGCATCTGTGTACTGCATATCCACACTAAACTTCGTAATTTCTGCCCATTGCGTTCTAGTGCTACATTACTCCTCTCCGCTACACATTCACACCACACTTCTTACCTACACCTTCACATTACACTATCACGTTACACCAACACGCACACTCCACTTCCACAGTATTCTTACAGAACAGTCAAACCTACCCACAACATTTTCATGTTCGATACGCCAGTACACAACACTTATTCGTTTGCTACCCTCGCACACAAAACCTCCACGCTTGCTACATTTGCATAAAACACATCAACCCTCTTAAACATGAACACCCAATTGACGTCAGTAAATCGTCTCGCCTAAAAATAGATATATGCCTACTTTCTGAAAGGGTGATACCCAACTCTATCGACGGAAAATGTCCAAGATTTTTTGAAAGTTCTGCCAGTTTCATTTTCGTTGCGACTTTACTGCTTGTGTAAGATAACTGAAGAAAATAATGCCATATCATCCATAGTCAAATCGATGTAAATTTTTGCTCTTTTCATAACAAAGAATGAAATATATAAACCATTCATAAAGAACCTTTTCATTTCTACTGTCATTTCAATATGTATAGTTTTTGAAGCAAGTGTGATCTTTTATTTAATATAAACCCAGTGAAATTAATAAATGCTCCCGAACCACTGTCATCGGGCCCTACCCAACTTCTAAGATGGTGGATTCAGAGCCATAACTGCAGAGGTAACGGAAGTCAACATGTTAAATATAGGAAGTAGATTTACTGATGAATGTATGTAATCGTTACCGTAAGTTCAGTGATAACATGTATGTCCGTGTTGTATATGAACTCCAATTTCTACTTTGTTTACTGAATACAGATAAAAGTGATAGATAGATAGATAGATAGATAGATAGATAGATACATAGATACATACATACATACATACATACATACATACATACATAGACAGACGTACAGTAGAGAGCCAATGACCTGGAGGTCCTAACCCATGGGTTTTGATAGCGGAGATTAGTGATAGCGACACACTGGTCCAAAGCTGCTATGGCCGTCACATTTCCTTCTGTTATGAGATTGCTGTCTTGCTTACACGTGGGTTGCCGATGTTCAGTCGGCAAACACAAACTCTTTAGCCGTCTCACTATACTTATACTCCTGTTTCCTCTATTTGTATCAACCTTGGCTTATGTTCCTCTATATCTATCCTTATGCTTTGTATCTGTTGAACAATTCTTGAAAATGCTCCTGTATACTGTTCCTAACACTGTGAAGAGATTCTGTGTCTTTTGGTCCTCTCTTCTCACTAAGCAGCAACTGGAATTACTTCTTTTGCACCTCCATCCCCACTATTGATTAGCTGCTCTTTAACCGAAAACTGACTTTTAATTCATTCCTCTTACCTTGTCCACAACATTCCTTTCAAAGTTTCTTTGCCCCTCTCTCTTATCCTGGTGTACTCATTCCGTGCGCTTTTATGCCTTGCAAACGTTGGCTGGCTGGAGCTCCCTCTATATCTTCACCATTGCACTTCTTTAAGGGCCTTTGGTTTTTGATGCCTCTTATCACAAGTATATGTTTTAGTCCTTTCCTTTAAATGAGCAGCCTGTAGGACGTCTAGAACAGACCCGTTAGACATTGTTTGCTTTTTGATGAATTCATCTTTGTGTGTGTACCTCCTGCATCCCAACCACTAAATTGATTCTTTTTTATATACTCAATGACTATGTCTCTCGGACTCTTAAGTCCCCTCTCATCTCATATGCGCGCGCGCGCGCGCGTGTGTGTGTGTGTGTGTGTGTGTGTGTGTGTGTGTGTGTGTGTGTGTGTGTGTCTTGATGTGTGTGTTTGTGTGTGTGTGTGTGTGTGTGTGTGTGTGTGTGTGTGTCTTTATGTGTGTGTGTGTGTGTGTGTGTGTGTGTGTGTATGTGTGTGTGTGTGTGTGTGTGTGTGTGTGTGTGTGTGTGTGTGTGTGCGTGTCTTTATGTGTGTGTGTGTGTGTGGTGTCTTTATGTGTGTGTGTGTGTGTGTGTGTGTGTGTGTGTGTGTGTGTGCCTTTATGTGTGTGTGTGTGTGTGTGTGTGTGTGTGTGTGTGTGTGTGTGTGTGTGCCTTTATGTGTGTGTGTGTGTGTGTGTGTGTGTGTGCCTTTATGTGTGTGTGTGTGTGTGTGTGTGTGTGTGTGTGTGTGTGTGCGTGTCTTTATGTGTGTGTGTGTGTGTGTGGTGTCTTTATGTGTGTGTGTGTGTGTGTGTGTGTGTGTGTGTGTGTGTGTGTGCCTTTATGTGTGTGTGTGTGTGTGTGTGTGTGTGTGTGTGTGTATGTGTGGCTATTTTACTAAACACTTCACACCCCAAAGCCATAGTTCTCTGCATATAAGCATTACTTCTACGGAATATGGTACAATTTTATCATGACCCTAAACAACCTAGACTGGCTGGATGACTCCCACACTTGCCCAGTAACTGCCAATCATCCATTCAAGACTGACGCAGGGAATAACAACCTTCAATCTGCTTTGAAATGTCTTTGGGACAGAAGGTTTTAGGTCAAGGCCAATGACGTTATTAACTAGGAGTGGACATGACTACCTTACTCATCATAAGCTATCATCAGTAAACTTATGACGTGTTGATAAAACAGTACACCGTAGTATTGTAAACTTATACGTAAACTCACATCATTTTCAGATATTTTTGCAGGGAATTAAAGGCGAGAGGGAAGTTGATGATGTGTGTTGGCCATAGATCACAGAAGGTAGACTTTGTTTATCACCACTGGTGCTGAGCCACTAGCATCCGCCAGCTTGGTTAATTAACTCGTGGGGTGAGTAACGACTCCACATCCCCCAGCTCATAACACCAACTTACGCAACAGGTTTGTCAAAGAAAACCTTATGCAATGTTTACCCTAACTGTCATAATTTTCTCAGTTTACACAAAATTCATGATTTCAGACAAACACTTTATAAAACAAATAATTGTTAAAAAAAAAGAATAGGAATTTGGTACAATACATAGAATATGCAAGACTAATACAACATATACAACATTTTCACGTACATCAAGCAATTCATGTAAATACAAACTTTGATGTAATTCGCATAAAGTTTTATGGCCTTCCTCCTCAACGTTGACTTACATAATTAATGTACGCCAGTGCTGTACAGGGCGTGGAGCCTTTATGAAAATATCCTGAGGAACCTCATAAAACTCATCCCGTTAAATCACTTGAGGAAAATGAAAAGACATGTTGACTGAAGAATCATGCATTACATTCTGATTCATAATTTAGAGAATATTTAAGAATTATAGTATGATGCTTGACTAAAAATAACAGATAATCAAATCTGATGATTAATCAATGACTTGCTAGATGATGCTTTGTTGTAATCATAACTCGAAATCGAGTGATATATTTGGAGATTGAGGATGGCATCAACATACTCTGGTTTTGTCTGAGACTCATCCGTGTTTTGGTTTTTTGGTTTGGGTGTAGCACGCTCTCTCAGACATTTTTTGTTTGAGTGTAGCACGCTCTCTCAGACATTTTTTGTTTGAGTGTAGCACGCCCTCTCAGACATTTCACACATATCACCTTTTTTCACCACATGTACCCAACATTTTCCACTGTCATTAGTGGAGGCTTGATAGCGACTTTACAGGTAACGTCTGTTTAGATCGACCAAACCTTCCTTCACCTCTAAATATCCTTCTGTTATCAGTTTTCTCGTTGTTAAAGGACCCAGAATCCTTTTCTACCCTCTAATTTGGTGACATTTACTAGAAAGTATTTTGCAAAATACCCTTCATTTTCTCAGTCCTTGAAAATCATCATCGTAATCGCTGCAGCTCATTGATTTCCTGCAGGCAAGTGCCTGTTCATGAATGATGGATGTATTGGTTAGAAACACAGTGGGGAGCAGCTATTTGCATCCTGGTAACTATTCCCGCAATTATCCTTGTCCTCACCGCCGTACTTACTGTAGTAATTGCTGAGCATTTATCCCAGAGAATATAGATGCCTTTCATAAATACATCCAGTTTCACGTAAATGGCTTTGCCTGTAATCGACATACATGTCTAAACACCAAAGGTATTACAAAAGAATTTTTCTTTATGTTGAAGGCTCCAGTCACGGACAAAAGTCCACATCAAGGCCGGGCCTTAGTTGAAATATAGAGAGAATTATTAAACGCAGAAAGAGAAGACAATATTCAAGATAGAAATGTATAAGAAAATTGCATAGAATGAAGATGTTTTCCGTGGATTTAATTTCAAAAGCCTTACCACTACATTTTGACTACCTCTTCTCTAACAGGTTCAATCTCAAATTCAGGATATCGAACTTAGACTAACAGGCTTCTCGACGTGATTGGATTCACTGATTCTTCATGTCAAGACTACTCTCAGAAGCTCACCGCAACATCGTGACACTGACAAATTCAACTCCTTCACCATTTTGACGGACCGATATCCGGAAAATGTTTTGCTGCAATGATGAGGCGCTGTTTGATTATGCGTTGTACTTCGGTGAATGGTCCCTTTTATTACAGACATCGGCAATGCTATATGATGGTAGTCTTGTAGGAGCTGCTTCAGGGTAACTATATGATATCTCTGAAAATACTATATTTTGGTTTAGTGTTTTACGTGGTTAGTTTTAAGATACTGCTTCAGTTTCGCAAGAACTAGAGACGGTTGTTCATTAACTCTACACATATGGGGCATTCTTCTGGCTGAAATCACATTTCATCACTAGGGAGATAAAATCCGAAAGCAACATAATATACATTCCATTTCCTTAACCCCTTATATTTCTGTATTTTTTCAGCTTTACGAAAGCTTTAACGATACGTGTTTCCCTGAGGAGTTCTCAACCACATCTGAGTAATTTTGGGAGGATCTTGTTTTGGTATTCTTGTTTAGGGGATAGATTGATCGAGTCTCAGGAACATCTAATTACATTAATAAGATGATCTTGTCCAGAGCTGACTATTTCATCATCAATAAAAGGAATAAGACCTGGGAATGACGAGGAAAGTTATGATAAGAAACATGTTTTACCACAAAAATAATAATCATAGGAATTTTTGTTACCTATGATAAACGGCTATTTTGGTGATTCATATCAAATAGAGAGTGGAGAAATGGCAGTAATAATACAAGAGGCCTAAAGCAAATCCTGGTAAAGAAATCTGTAGCCGTCGTGTCACTCCGGGATCCTAATCCTTAAGCCTCCGCTTAATCACCTCTCCCACATCAACTTATGCTACCACAGTGGTAGCTTCTTGAAGGTGACTTCTTCTTCACAGTAGACATTTCTCTATTGATGTTATCCAGATAATATGTATTGCAGCTGAATTAGTTAATGATGATAACTACAAGCCATAGCTACTAACATTATGAAGCTATGCATTAATACGCTTCGTTTATTTCACCAAATCACAGATAATATGCATCATTTCAACCCAACGACGATTACTCTGGCATTAATGTTGATTATGGCGCAGATTTTACTTGGATGTATACATAAATGTTCTTGACAGATCAAGTAAAATTTTTGTCTTGAATATTCAGAAGTATCAAACTTACAAACAGACAGATTAACCAATTTCGAAACTTGCTCTTCATTTCTTGCTATCCTATTACGGCAAAATACAGTGTTGTCAACCTGAGCTTACCTACACTAATAAACTTTATATACAAGGAAAAGAAAATTGTACTTATATAGATTGTTTCACTGTAAGAGTGTCTAGATTTTACCTTCTACAACTTACATTGAGAAGAGGGTCAGTAGACGCGGGGAGAATTTAACTACAGGAGAATTCTATATCTTCCTTCAACTTCAATCAAGTGTGCACAATATGAAAGCACCTCATCATACAACTTTTCATTGATGATTCAAAAGCTGATGATACTGTTGATATATAGATAATTGCTAATAATACTGTTGATATAAAGATAATTGCCGATAGTAATGTTGATATAAAGATAATTGCAGATAATACTGTTGATGTAAAGATGATTACAGATAATACTGTTGATGTAAAGATAACTGCAGATAATACTGTTGATATAAAGATAATTGCCGATAGCAATGTTGATATAAAGATAATTGCAGATAATACTGTTGATGTAAAGATAACTGCAGATAATACTGTTGATGTAAAGATAATTGCTGATAATACTGTTGATATAAAGATAATTGCCGATAGCAATGTTGATATAAAGATAATTGCAGATAATACTGTTGATGTAAAGATAACTGCAGATAATACTGTTGATGTAAAGATAACTGCAGATAATACTGTTGATGTAAAGATAATTGCTGATAATACTGTTGATACATAGATAATTGCAGGTAATACTGTTGATATAAAGATAATTGCTGATAATACTGTTGATATGAATATACTTGCAGGTAATACTGTTGATATAAAGATAATTGCAGGTAATACTGTTGATGTAAAGATGATTACAGATAATACTGTTGATGTAAAGATAACTGCAGATAATACTGTTGATATAAAGATAATTGCTGATAATACTGTTGATATAAAGATAATTGCTGATAATACTGTTGATATAAAGATAATTGCTGATAATACTGTTGATATAAAGATAATTGCAGATAATACTGTTGATATGAAAATAATTGCAGGTAATACTGTTGATATAAAGATAATTGCAGATAATACTGTTGACAAAAAGATAGTTGCAGATAATACTTTTGACAAAAAGATAATTGCAGATGATACTGTTGATATAAAGATAATTGCCGATAGTAATGTTGATATAAAGATAATTGCAGATAATACTGTTGATGTAAAGATGATTACAGATAATACTGTTGATGTAAAGATGATTACAGATAATACTGTTGATTTTTTTTTTTTTTTTTTTTTGCTTTGTCGCTGTCTCCCGCGTTTGCGAGGTAGCGCAAGGAAACAGACGAAAGAAATGGCCCAACCCACCCCCATACACATGTATATACATACGTCCACACACGCAAATATACATACCTACACAGCTTTCCATGGTTTACCCCAGACGCTTCACATGCCCTGATTCAATCCACTGACAGCACGTCAACCCCGGTATACCACATCGATCCAATTCACTCTATTCCTTGCCCTCCTTTCACCCTCCTGCATGTTCAGGCCCCGATCACACAAAATCTTTTTCACTCCATCTTTCCACCTCCAATTTGGTCTCCTACTTCTCCTCGTTCCCTCCACCTCCGACACATATATCCTCTTGGTCAATCTTTCCTCACTCATTCTCTCCATGTGCCCAAACCATTTCAAAGCACCCTCTTCTGCTCTCTCAACCACGCTCTTTTTATTTCCACACATCTCTTACCCTTACGTTACTTACTCGATCAAACCACCTCACACCACACATTGTCCTCAAACATCTCATTTCCAGCACATCCATCCTCCTGCGCACAACTCTATCCATAGCCCACGCCTCGCAACCATACAACATTGCTGGAACCACTATTCCTTCAAACATACCCATTTTTGCTTTCCGAGATAATGTTCTCGACTTCCACACATTCTTCAAGGCTCCCAGAATTTTCGCCCCCTCCCCCACCCTATGATCCACTTCCGCTTCCATGGTTCCATCCGCTGCCAGATCCACTCACAGATATCCAAAACACTTTACTTCCTCCAGTTTTTCTCCATTCAAACTTACCTCCCAATTGACTTGACCCTCAACCCTACTGTACCTAATTACCTTGCTCTTATTCACATTTACTCTTAACTTTCTTCTTTCTTGATGTAAAGATGATTACAGATAATACTGTTGATGTAAAGATAACTGCAGATAATACTGTTGATATAAAGATAATTGCAGATAATACTGTTGATGTAAAGATAACTGCAGATAATACTGTTGATGTAAAGATAACTGCAGATAATACTGTTGATATAAAGATAATTGCAGATAATACTGTTGATGTAAAGATAATTGCAGATAATGCTTTTGCATCTAGTGAAATATTAACCAAAGAATTATTCAGCAATGCTTTAAGTTCGAAGTGGTATACATGTGAACAAGACTCGTATATGTCTGTGTCAAGGTTCAACCCTAAATGTTTCTACCCAGCATTTCTCTCCTCATAGCTACAGCCCTCATGAAGAGAAAGAAACATATTTAGAAATACGTGTTTTGATTCCCACGCGACAAGAGCACACATTATGAAAAAGTAGGGAAAGGTATAAAACAAGTGGCAATTTAGGCTAACCAACGAACATGAATGTTACTAAGAGGAAGAAAAAACTTCGTATTGCGGAAAGTCCGGTTCTCCAGTTTCACTGGGAACTCTCGGATTTTTTTTTTTTTTTTTTGTGGAGCCGTATTGTTCCGGGCAAGCGCTGACCTACACAGTTGATAATAACTTAGGCTATTCAGACAAACTTATACAACTCGTAATGTGCATTAAACCGTATTACGCTTACTTACATTAATAACACAACTAATCTATCATCATAAAGTATTCAAGTTTGCACTTAAAAACATCACCCCAAATTACACAACTTACCTAACTGACAGAAGTTTGATGCTCATTTCACACAAATTTACTCAAATTATATGAATCACTAACCGATACGACTTACGCTATGCTTAAATAATATAACTGACTTACGTAACTACATAGCTTAACACATGGCTGGTTACACAGCTTAACATACACTTTCTTCTTATCTCTAAACTTGAATCACTGAAAATACACTGGAAAGATACAGCTGTAGCTACTCCAGTGTTCCTTCAACAGGAGGGTGTGCTACAGAGCCAAGAAAAGAAAAATGGAAGCTGAAGGGTGAGGGGGTTACATTTCATTACCATCTCCATTGTAACTTTTATCTATGTTATTTTTTCTCGTCGTGGATTAATGCTAAGCAGAACAATTTCAAGTTCTTTTAGTTATAGCTTACCCTTTATTGTTCCCGTAATGCACCCAAGATTTATGTTTTCCTATGACACCCATTCCTAACCTCCCCCACCCCCACCCTACCTCATTTCCTCTATTGTCTTAATATTTACTCTCCCCAACTTTCTCCTCCGCAACTATTTCTCCTCCATTAATCCTTTACCCCTCTATCATATACTTCATCTTCCTTCATCTTTCATCACCAACCCTTTCCTTCCCAATCGCTACTCTCTTCTAATCATATTGAAGGAGACGTAATTTACCCCGTTATTTGTCAAGAGACCAGGATATCTTTTAGGAGCAGGATGGCTTTCTAGTGCCGATCCTCCAGAAGTCATCGTTCACCTCTTTGTCTCTCTAACTCTTTATCCGATCTTCTCTCTCTCTCTCTCTCTCTCTCTCTCTCTCTCTCTCTCTCTCTCTCTCTCTCTCTCTCTCTCTCTCTCTCTCTCTCTCTCTCTCTCTCTCTCTCTCTCTCTCTCTCTCTCTCTCTCTCAGAAACAATTCCTTGTAATAGTTCACTTCGGGCATTCCCTAGTAAGGCCTTAAATATTCAACTTTTTCAATATTGCTTCGAGATCCAATAAGTGTTTTTAGGGGACGACATCAACTTCTATCTCTTTAATAAACCTGAAAGCCAGCCTCTCTAGATTTGACCTCGGTGGCCCCTAAACATTCATTACCTCCCTCTGGCGTTTTAGCCTCTGGAATTTCAAGCCTTCCTTGGATCTATACATTCGAACCTGTATCAATTTTGACACAGTTTTCTAAACGAACATTAAAGTACTTTGAAAGGTGTAATGAAGGTTTAATTAAACATTTAAGTGCTTGAGAGGGTGTAACAAAGGTCTAGATAAACAGTGAAGTACTCCAGATAATGGTTGAATTACTTGAAAGATGTAATGAAGGTCTAGATAAAGGTTGAACTACTTGGGAGGGAATAATGAATATCTAGATATACGATTAAGTACCTGGAAATGTGTTAAGAAGATGTAGATAAACTATGAAGTGCTTGAGAGGGATTAATGAAGGTCCAGTTAAGGAATGAAACACTTGCGAGGAAATGACAAGGTCTAGACAGAGGTTGGAACACTTGGGAGGGAATGATGAAGGTAAACTACATAAAGATGTTCTTATGTGACGACCTCAGGAGACTGCATTTCGACATGATCATAGTTTCCCTATAGTGGAACAAGGAGTACAGTAGTACATTATGGTCTAATGGAGGAAGGTATGCTGTAGTACATTACAGTGTAATAGAGCAACATATACAGTAATACATTATGGTCTCATGGAGAAAGGTACACAGTAGAACATAATGGTTTGCTGGAGCAAGTTGTACAGTAGTACGTAATGACCTGCTAAACCAAGTTGTACACTTGAGCATAATGTCCTGCTGAAGCAAGGTGTACAATAGTACGTTATGATCTGCTGGAGCAAGGTGTGCAGTAGCACATGATGTTCTGCTGAAGCAAGGTATACAGTAGTACATTATTATCTGCTGGAGCAAAGTGTGCAGTAGTACATTATAGTCCGCTGGAGCAAGTTGTGCAGTTATGCATCATGGTCTGTTGGAGCAAGGTGTACGGTAGCACATGATTTCCTGCTGGAACAGGGTATGCAGTAGTACATTATGGTCTGCTGGAGCAAAGTATACAATGGTACATTGTGATCTGCTGGAACAAGGTGTACAGTAGTATATCTTGGTCTACTGGAGCAAAAAGTGCAATAGTATACCTGCTGGAACAAGGTATACAGTGGTACATTATGGTCTGCTAGATCAAAGTGTATAGTAATACATCATGGCCTGCTGAAGCAAGGTGTGCTGTAGTATATTATTGTTTGCTGAAGCAAAGTGTCCAGAAGTACATTATGGTCTACTGGAACAAGTGCACCAGAATACATTATGGTTTGCTGGAGCAAGGTGTACAGTAGTACATTATTGCCAGCTGGAGCAAAGCGTACAGTAGTATATGATGGTCTGCTGGAACAAGGTGTACAGTAGTATATCATTGTTTGCTGGAGCAAAGTGTACAGTAGTAAATTATGGTCTACCGGAGCAAAGCGTACAATAGCACATTATGGTCTGCCGGAACAAGGTGCACAATAGTGCATTATGGTCCCTTGGAGGAAAGTGTACAGTGGTGCATTATGGTCTGCTGAAACAAGGCTTATAGTTGTGCATTATGGTCTGTTGAAGGAGGTTGTCTAGTGGTACAATACGGTTAGTTGGGTGAAAGTGTACAGTAGTACATTATGATCTACTGAAGTAAGTCAAAGATTTGGACATCATGATCTGCTGAAGCAAGTTAAATATCAGTACGTTATGATCTGATAAGCAAGTTTAACATTATTGCGTTATGATCTGCTGAAGTAAGTCAAAGATTAGGACATCATGATCTGCTGAAGCAAGCTAAACATTAGTACGTTATGATCTGCTGAAGCAAGCTAAACATTAGTACGTTATGATCTGCTGAAGCAAGCTAAACATTAGTGCGTTATGATCTGCTGAAGCAAGCTAAACATTAGTACGTTATGATCTTGCGAAGCAAGTTAAGCATTAGTACGTTATAATCTGCTGAAGCAAGCTAAACATTAGTACGTTATGATCTGACGAAGCAAGTTAAGCATTAGTACGTTATAATCTGCTGAAGCAAGCTAAACATTAGTACGTTATGATCTGACGAAGCAAGCTAAACGTTAGTGCATTGTGATCTGCTGAAGCAATGTATAGTGCATTAAGATCTTCTTGAGTCGGGTGTACAGTGGTACATCATGGATTGCTCGAGGGAGAATTACAGTAGTACTCTATGATGTGTTGGTTTTGGGTGTACAGTAGTATATTATGGTCTGCTGGTGCAAGCTATGTAATGGTACATTATGGATGCTAGCGCAAGGAGCACAGTAGCACATTATGATCTGCAGCAAGATATTCTTATTACAAAGACCACTGCAGACAGTTTCTTTGTTTCTGTATGGAATACATGGTTACTGATGGATCATAAAATTGTTAAGTAAGTTGAATGAAAAGGTTCATGCACAGTTGTCTTGGAATCTCTCTCTCTCTCTCTCTCTCTCTCTCTCTCTCTCTCTCTCTCTCTCTCTCTCTCTCTCTCTCTCTCTCTCTCTCTCTCTCTCTCTCTCCCCTCAGCATCTACTGGTTGGCAGACAGGCAGACAGCTTCTCCTGGATGAGATGGGAGATAGACACTTCCTCCTGGAAAGGAGACAGACAATTTTCCCCCTGGATGGGAGGTAGACGCCCTCTCCTGGAAAGGAGACAGCTCCCACCCTTCCTGGATGGGAGATATTATGATTGATGATTAAGGATGAAATCGTCAAATCTTCAGTTGATAATCAACTAAGTGACAATCATCCTCTTTTTTTTTTTTTTTTTATACTTTGTCGCTGTCTCCCGCGTTTGCGAGGTAGCGCAAGGAAACAGACGAAAGAAATGGCCCAACCCCCCCCCCCCCCCATACACATGTACATACACACGTCCACACACGCAAATATACATACCTACACAGCTTTCCATGGTTTACCCCAGACGCTTCACATGCCTTGATTCAATCCACTGACAGCACGTCAACCCCTGTATACCACATCGCTCCAATTCACTCTATTCCTTGCCCTCCTTTCACCCTCCTGCATGTTCAGGCCCCGATCACACAAAATCTTTTTCACTCCATCTTTCCACCTCCAATTTGGTCTCCCTCTTCTCCTCGTTCCCTCCACCTCCGACACATATATCCTCTTGGTCAATCTTTCCTCACTCATTCTCTCCATGTGCCCAAACCATTTCAAAACACCCTCTTCTGCTCTCTCAACCACGCTCTTTTTATTTCCACACATCTCTCTTACCCTTACGTTACTTACTCGATCAAACCACCTCACACCACACATTTTCCTCAAACATCTCATTTCCAGCACATCCATCCTCCTGCGCACATCTCTATCCATAGCCCACGCCTCGCAACCATACAACATTGTTGGAACCACTATTCCTTCAAACATACCCATTTTTGCTTTCCGAGATAATGTTCTCGACTTCCACACATTCTTCAAGGCTCCCAAAATTTTCGCCCCCTCCCCCACCCTATGATCCACTTCCGCTTCCATGGTTCCATCCGCTGACAGATCCACTCCCAGATATCTAAAGCACTTCACTTCCTCCAGTTTTTCTCCATTCAAACTCACCTCCCAATTGACTTGACCCTCACCCCTACTGTACCTAATAACCTTGCTCTTATTCACATTTACTCTTAACTTTCTTCTTCCACACACTTTACCAAACTCAGTCACCAGCTTCTGCAGTTTCTCACATGAATCAGCCACCAGCGCTGTATCATCAGCGAACAACAACTGACTCACTTCCCAAGCTCTCTCATCCCCAACAGACTTCATACTTGCCCCTCTTTCCAGGACTCTTGCATTTACCTCCCTAACAACCCCATCCATAAACAAATTAAACAACCATGGAGACATCACACACCCCTGCCGCAAACCTACATTCACTGAGAACCAATCACTTTCCTCTCTTCCTACACGTACACATGCCTTACATCCTCGATAAAAACTTTTCACTGCTTCTAACAACTTGCCTCCCACACCATATATTCTTAATACCTTCCACAGAGCATCTCTATCAACTCTATCATATGCCTTCTCCAGATCCATAAATGCTACATACAAATCCATTTGCTTTTCTAAGTATTTCTCACATACATTCTTCAAAGCAAACACCTGATCCACACATCCTCTACCACTTCTGAAACCGCACTGCTCTTCCCCAATCTGATGCTCTGTACATGCCTTCACCCTCTCAATCAATACCCTCCCATATAATTTACCAGGAATACTCAACAAACTTATACCTCTGTAATTTGAGCACTCACTCTTATCCCCTTTGCCTTTGTACAATGGCACTATGCACGCATTCCGCCAATCCTCAGGCACCTCACCATGAGTCATACATACATTAAATAACCTTACCAACCAGTCAACAATACAGTCACCCCCTTTTTTAATAAATTCCACTGCAATACCATCCAAACCTGCTGCCTTGCCGGCTTTCATCTTCCGCAAAGCTTTTACTACCTCTTCTCTGTTTACCAAATCATTTTCCCTAACCCTCTCACTTTGCACACCACCTCGACCAAAACACCCTATATCTGCCACTCTGTCATCAGACACATTCAACAAACCTTCAAAATACTCATTCCATCTCCTTCTCACATCACCGCTACTTGTTATCACCTCCCCATTTACGCCCTTCACTGAAGTTCCCATTTGCTCCCTTGTCTTACGCACCCTATTTACCTCCTTCCAGAACATCTTTTTATTCTCCCTAAAATTTACTGATAGTCTCTCACCCCAACTCTCATTTGCCCTTTTTTTCACCTCTTGCACCTTTCTCTTGACCTCCTGTCTCTTTCTTTTATACTTCTCCCACTCAATTGCATTTTTTCCCTGCAAAAATCGTCCAAATGCCTCTCTCTTCTCTTTCACTAATACTCTTACTTCTTCATCCCACCACTCACTACCCTTTCTAAACAGCCCACCTCCCACTCTTCTCATGCCACAAGCATCTTTTGCGCAATCCATCACTGATTCCCTAAATACATCCCATTCCTCCCCCACTCCCCTTACTTCCATTGTTCTCACTTTTTTCCATTCTGTACACAGTCTCTCCTGGTACTTCCCCACACAGGTCTCCTTCCCAAGCTCACTTACTCTCACCACCTTCTTCACCCCAACATTCACTCCTCTTTTCTGAAAACCCATACTAATCTTCACCTTAGCCTCCACAAGATAATGATCAGACATCCCTCCAGTTGCACCTCTCAGCACATTAACATCCAAAAGTCTCTCTTTCGCACGCCTGTCAATTAACACGTAATCCAATAACGCTCTCGGGCCATCTCTCCTACTTACATAAGTATACTTATGTATATCTCGCTTTTTAAACCAGGTATTCCCAATCATCATTCCTTTTTCAGCACATAAATCTACAAGCTCTTCACCATTTCCATTTACAACACTGTGTAATACTATAAAAAACGTTGATTACAAATCTAATTGTAAACTTCAGTCACACAGAGTAACTGGGATCCCACAATGCCCTCACATGTCGTACACTTATACGTCCAGAAGTGTTTCAACAAATGACCGCACATTAGACTGTTGACCCTTGGCGTCGGAAAATGAGTCTGGGCGTGGATGGAGGGCAGATTCACAGATAAAGAACAGAACAGTATCAAATGGGAAAACATACCAGTGACTCAGGGTGACTAATAGAGTTCCACAAAGTTCAGTCTTATGACTTATACTTTTCATCATCTACACAGCTGATCTGGAGACAAGACTCATCGGTAGAATTTCAAAATTTGCCGAGTGGGTTGAGAAATGGTAAATGGACGTCATTGTAGACAAATGCCAGGTAATGAATTTTGACAAGAAACATGTTAATCACCCACATAAAACGTTTGGTAAACTAATATACAAAAGGAAAAAGACCTGAAGTGATAATCATTATCGGATTAAATACGCAAAGAATTGCCCATGTGCATATGAAAAAGCAAACATATCATTAGATTACATAGCTAAGAACATACACTATAATACGAAGATCACAACACTTAGATTTACAGTGCCTTAATCACAACTCAGAATATGCTTTTCAGTTCTGATAGCCAATTTTTATCAAAGAGAACAAAACTAGAATGACTCAAAGAAGAGCAGTAAGTCTAATTCCGTCACCCACAAATGAGCCTTATGAAGAATGATTGAGAGATAGATCTAAAAGGATTTTTATTTATAAAAATGCAAACCCCGAGAGGATCTGCCAAAAGTTTCCAAAAAATGTAATAATCTAACCAAAACGCATGCTAATTTCCTGACTGTAAACAGAGATTTACCAAAAAGCAATGATGGTATGATATCAGATTGGAGATGTAGTAATACTGGGGGCAAATATTTCTTCAGCTGTGCACCCTCAGAACACTGTACTGAAGTTTTCTGTGCAAAGAATATCAGTACCTTTAAGTCATAGGTAGACAAATACTTTAATGCTATCAGTTATCACTAAATAAACCTCCTTAAGAAGAAAACATGCTCATTTAGATTTCGACATGAAATGAAATCCTCCCTTCTCGCTTCAGATTATAGTCTCTCTAGAGTTTGCAGTTGCAGCTGTGCTTTGTCTTAAATTTGCAATCCATACTTTCCTATAAAATTTTTGTGGCAGCATACCTTCCTGCCTTAAATGATGCTCCAATATATTTTACTATACTGTCTAAAAAGACAGGAAACCTAGATAATATCACTGTCCTTCATCCCATAATCTTGCCATGGACCGTGAGGTCTCCTGTTTTCTGTCTTCCCAAGTATTCCCCTTTGGATGGGAGATAGACAGACAAATCACCCCCGGCTAGCAGAAAGACAGCTCCTACTGGCAAGCAGACAGACACTCCCACATGAGTGGTAGAGAGGTACCCTGACATTCGTCTACATGCATATCTATCTTCACCTGACTTGTTCCATTGTCCTGTCCCGAATCAATAGCTTTCTCTCGTCTTTCTGTTTCTGTCCATTCTCAATATCATGTGCAGAGAGAGAGAGAGAGAGAGAGAGAGAGAGAGAGAGAGAGAGAGAGAGAGAGAGAGAGAGAGAGAGAGTATACATATGTATATCTTATCCCAGGGAGGGCCACAGACAAGAGTTGCCTGGTATTGTTTATGCTCGTGTCCCCCGCCGCCCTGATTGCCCTCGTAAAATGTGACTTTAAGTGTTAGAGTAGCCTGATGGCGTGTTTACGAGACGAGGGGTAAGGTTCAGAGGTGGGAATGAGGGGGGCAGGAGGAGTTGGGTGAGTTAGGAAGGTGAGTGGTGGGAAGTAGTGGTGGTGAAAGGTTTCGTGGGAGGGATGGGGTGAGTGGTGGGAAGTGGTGGTGGTGGAAGGTTTCGTGGGAGGGATGGGGTGAGTGGTGGTGGGAGAGATGAGTGTGGTGGAGGGAGGGGTGGTGTCGTAGAAGGCGACTAAAAGGGAAGGGAGCGGGAGGCTGGAAATCCTCCCCTCTCATTTTTTTTTTTTTTTTCCAAAAGAAGGAACAGAGAAGGGGGCCAGGTGAGGACATTCCCTCAAAGACCCAGTCCTCTGTTCTTAACGCTACCTCGCTAATGCGGGAAATGGCGAATAGTATGAAAGAAAGAAAGAAAAGTGTTAAATGATAATGATGATAATAAAAAGTGATAATAAAATAATAGTGATAATAAGAAGGTAATAATAAGATAATGATAATCATAATGATGATAGTATATAGAAGAAAAAGAAGAAAGTTTTCGTCTTAACTAAATTTGGAATTATTTTTAGTTTTTGCATTTGCTCCATCAGGAGGCAATTCATTCCACCGTTCTCCAACTCTACAGCTGCTAATCATCTCCATGTTGCTATTACAATCTTCCTTTTAATTCTATACTGTTATTTCTGAATGTTAAAGTCCTATTTAGTGTGAAGGAATTTTCATGTCTGATGTAGAAATTCATTAGCATTTTGAGAACTTCTAGTAGATCTAATTCGAACCTACGCTTTTTTTAAGAGAATAATTCTAGGTCCATGAGTGTTTCTTCTTATGGCTTCTGATTGAGAGACGGATTGAATCTATTTTTTTTTTTTTTAATCTTAGCTGAGACGGTACGGACAGCTGAGGCCCTAATCAAGGTCATAACATTAATGCTGTGTTGCTTATTGGTTGGTAAGGATATTCATGATATGTATGAGTCATGGGGAAGTGCCTGAGGATTGGCAGAATGCATGTATAGTGCCACTGTACAAAGAGAAAGGGGATAAAGATGAGTGTTCAAACTACAGAGGCATAAGTTTGTTGAGTATTCATGAAAAATTGTATGGAAGGGTATTGATTGAGAGGTTGAAGGCATGTCTAGAGCATCAGATTAGGGAGGAGCAATGTGGTTTCAGAAGTGGTAGAGGATGTGTGGATCAGGCGTTTGCTTTGAAGAATTTGTGTGAGAAATGTTTAGAAAAACAGATGGATCTCTATGTAGCATTTATGGCTCTGGAGAATGCATATCATAGGGTTGATAGAGATGCTTTGTGGAAGGTCTTAAGAGTTTGTGTGGGAGGTAAGTTCCTAGAGGCAGTGAAAAGTTTTTATCAATGATGTAAGGCATGTGTACGAGTAGTAGAGGAGAGTAATTAGTTCCCGGTAAAGGTCGGTCTGCAGCAGGGGTGCGTGATGTCTCCGTGGTTGTTTAATTTGTTTGGAGATGGCGTGGTTAGGAAGGTAAAAGCAAGAATTTTGGTGAGAGGGGCGAGTATGCAGTCTGTTTGGGATGAGAGAGCCTGAGAAGTGACTCAGTTGTTGTTCGCCGATGATACAGCGCTGGTGGCTGATTCAAGTGAGAAACAGCAGAAGTTAGTGATTGAGTTTGGAAAAGTGTGTGAAAGGAGAAAATTAAGAGTAAATGTGAATAAAAGCAAGGTTATTAGGTTTAGCAGGGTTGAGAAACAGGTCAATTGGGACGTAAGTTTGAATGGAGAAAGAAGGGAGGAAGTGGAAGTTAAGTGTTTTAGATATCTGGGAGTGGACTTTGCAGCAAATGGAATCATGGAAGCAAAAGTGAGTCACAGGGTAGGGGAGGGAGCGAAGGTTTTGGGAGCGATCTTTAGGCAGTCTTTCTTTGACTGGGCATTTGTTCTGATTCCGTCAATAGCTAATTTTGAAACTCTGCTGGTAAGGCCTGCCTTCAGGTCACTGATATAGATGATGAAAAGAAATGTTCCTGGCACTGAACTACTTATCAGCGTGAAGCTTACGTTGATGTGGTACTTTGTCGGAGGAACTGTGAAAATCTGAATACAAAATATAAGGGAATTTTGGAGACTCAGTTATTATACGTATGATTAAAGAACTCCATTAGATTCGCCAGATATATTCTTTCATCTCAAAACCCATTGTCATAATCAGTTACCAACTTATCATGTTTGAAAGATCTGTTTTTCTCTTACATGTTTAAGGCTCCAGTCATGGACAAAAGTTCACATCAAAGCCGGGCCTTAATTGGAACATAGAGATAATTAAGAAACGGAAAAAGGAAAGACACGGGAAAGTATCTAGGAATTTTGGAATATATGAAAATCCTGTCTTTTGAAATGTGTCAGGTTGTAGCTAGTGGAAAAGATCTTAGAAGGTAGAGAGTTCCAAAGCTTCGATTAGTAGGAAAAGAAACAGTTGTCATACAGCACACCCTTGAGTTGTTGATGGTCACACAATAATCATAAGACGCAGCAGCTTGCCGAGTATTGCGTGGTCTAGCTAGTGGTGGGGGCACACAAGCACAAGCAGCCAACACTCGGGGGCAAAAACCAAAGTAATACCTACAGAAGAGGGAGAGTGAACCAACATTGCCGCGTAGGGCAAAGGGGTCAAGTTTGGAAGTTAGCCTGGGACAGTTTACAAGTCGGACTACTTTCGACTCAACTCTGCTAAGTAAGGATGCAGGGCTAAACCATGCCAAATGTGAAAGCAGCACTCCATACAAGGACGAATCAGTCCCTCGTATAAACGGAGCAAGATCCTTTCCAATATATATATATATATATATATATATATATATATATATATATATATATATATATATATATATATATATATATATATATATATATATATATATATATATATATATACTCTAATTCTAATGTAATATTAGAATTTCAATGCTTACTTTTACAATGAGGATATCATCAGAACAACACATAAACACTTATTCACTGTTAGAATGTGCTGAAGAACCGTCTCAATGTGCGGTGTTTAACTTTCACAACAATAAGCACGAATTTCCACCATCAAATTGTTAGAGCTACAACTTTTCAAGGTATTTCTGTATGCAATCTCTTTTAACAATATTTTCTCACAACTGACAAAAATGTAAGATCTTTTCATGATTATTTTATTCAAGTTCTCTTGCTAATTTTAGTTACTATATTTTCATCATCAGGGCAATTTAGTCCAGAGTAATTTGGTGAACTAAGTCTTAATATTGTTCCATTGGTTATGCCCAACCTTACAAGTTTTTGTCTTGTAATTAGTTTTTGGTTTAGGCACCTAGATCTGGCATGCACACTTCACACTAGAAAAGGTGAAAATTCTTTCTAATAATACCTGACACAAGAGGTAGTGATTGCTGATGGAAATCTTATCACTTTCCTTTATAATATAAAGGAATTCAGGCACTATCCTCAGATTAAAATCACTGGTATTGGTGAACACTATATATATATATATATATATATATATATATATATATATATATATATATATATATATATATATATATATATATATATATATATATATATATATATATATATATATGTATTTATGTATATTGGAAAGGATCACAACTTTGCACGTGATCAAGTATATTCCTATGAGTCCATGGGGAAAATGGAACACGGTGAGTTCCCAAGTGCACTTTCTTGTAATAATCACATCATCAGGTAGTGAGTGGTGGGATGAAGAAGTAAGATTATTAGTGAAAGAGAAGAGAGAGGCATTTGGACGATTTTTGCAGGGAAAAAATGCAATTGAGTGGGAGATGTATAAAAGAAAGAGACAGGAGGTCAAGAGAAAGGTGCAAGAGGTGGAAAAGAGGGCAAATGAGAGTTGGGGTGAAAGAGCATCATTAAATTTTAGGGAGAATAAAAAGTTGTTCTGGATGGAGGTAAATAAAGTGCGTAAAACAAGGGAGCAAATGGGAACTTCAGTGAAGGGCGCAAATGGGGAGGTGATAACAACTAGTGGTGATGTGAGAAGGAGATGGAGTGAGTATTTTGAAGGTTTGTTGAATGTGTTTGATGATAGAGTGGCAGATATAGGGTGTTTTGGTCGAGGTGGTGTGCAAAGTGAGAGGGTTAGGGAAAATGATTTGGTAAACAGAGAAGAGGTAATAAAAGCTTTGCGGAAGATGAAAGCCGGCAAGGCAGCAGGTTTGGATGGTATTGCAGTGGAATTTATTAAAAAAGGGGGTGACTGTATTATTGACTGGTTGGTAAGATTATGTAATGTATGTATGACTCATATATATATATATATATATATATATATATATATATATATATATATATATATATATATATATATATATATATATATATATACATACACACATATACATACCTATACATCTCAACGTATACATATATATACACACACAGACATATACATATATACACATGTACATAATGCATACTGCCTGCCCTTATTCATTCCCGTCGCCACCCCGCCACACATGAAATGAAAACCCCCTCCCCCCGCATGTGCGCAAGGTAGCGTTAGGAAAGACAGCAAAGGCCACGTTCGTTCACACTCAGTCTCTAGCTGTCATGTATAATGCACCGAAACCACAGCTCCCTTTCCACATCCAGGCCCCACACAACTTCCCATGGTTTACCCCAGACGCTTCACATACCCTGGTTCAATCCATTAACAGCACGTCGACCCCGGTATACCACATCGTTCCAATTCACTCTATTCCTTGCACACCTTTCACCCTCCTGCATGTTCAGGCCCCGATCACTTAAAATGTTTTTCACTCCATCTTTCCACCTCCAATTTGGTCTCCCACTTCTCCTCGTTCCCTCCACCTCTGACACATATATCCTCTTGGTCAATCTTTCCTCACTCATTCTCTCCATGTGCCCAAACCATTTCAAAACACCCTCTTCTGCTCTCTTAACCACACTCTTTTTGTTACCACACATCTCCCTTACCCTTTCATTACTTACTCGATCAAACCACCTCACACCACATATTGTCCTCAAACATCTCATTTCCAGCACATCCATCCTCCTGCGCACAACTCTATTCTATATATATATATATATATATATATATATATATATATATATATATATATATATATATATATATATATATATATATATATATATATATATATATATATATATATATATATATATATATATATATATATATATATATATATATATATATATATATATATATATATATATATATATATATACATATATATATATATATATATATATATATATATATATATATATATATATATATATATATATATATATATATGTATATATATATATATATATATATATATATTTTTTTTTTTTTTTCATACTATTCGCCATTTCCCGCGTTTGCGAGGTAGCGTTAAGAACAGAGGACTGGGCCTTAGAGGGAAAATCCTCACCTGGCCCCCTTCTCTGTTCCTTGTTTTGGAAAATCAAAAAAAAATGAGAGGGGAGGATTTCCAGCCACCCGCTCCCTCCCCTTTTAGTCGCCTTCTACGACACGCAGGGAATACGTGGGAAGTATTCTTTCTCCCCTATCCCCAGGGATAATATATATATATATATATATATATATATATATATATTGACCAAGAGGATATATGTGTCGGAGGTGGAGGGAACAAGGAGAAGAGGGAGACCAAATTGGAGGTGGAAAGATGGAGTGAAAAAGATTTTGTGTGATCGGGGCCTGAACATGCAGGAGGGTGAAAGGAGGGCAAGGAATAGAGTGAATTGGAGCGATGTGGTATACCGGGGTTGACGTGCTGTCAGTGGATTGAAGCAGGGCATGTGAAGCGTCTGGGGTAAACCATGGAAAGCTGTGTAGGTATGTATATTTGCGTGTGTGGACGTATGTATATACATGTGTATGGGGGCGGGGGGTTGGGCCATTTCTTTCGTGTGTTTCCTTGCGCTACCTCGCAAACGCGGGAGACAGCGACAAAGTATAATAAAATAAAAAAAATAATATATATATATATATATATATATATATATATATATATATATATATATATATATATATATATATGTGTGTGTGTGTGTGTGTGTGTGTGTGTGAATAAGGGAGCGGGGGGCTGGAGATCCTCCACTCTCGGTTTTTGACGAGTATATATATATACGAAATTATATAGTTCATAACGTGATTTTTGCAGTATCAGTTACAGCCTTATCCACTTGGGCAAGTGGTCCTCAGGTATGAGAGTTTGTCCTTAAAACGACCCTTAAAGGTCAGGTTAAAGGATGGCCGTTATATCTGAAGGTTGCGTCCTCATACCCAGGTTCAACATCTTCACAGAGGAACAATATTTTTGTTTATTGTATTTAGGCAGCCAATCGGCAGAAAATACGCAGTTATAGTATTACGGGTAATACAGAACTGGGAGGTCATGATAGTTACTAGATGATTAATTATGCAGGAGCTAAGATAAGGGTGAGGTGGATAATTTCACACTTTGGATAAGCATATGGGTGAAGTATATCTAGATAAACAGGGTGGCAGATATAAAGGGATGTTTACAGAGTAAATAGTATGGTTCATACATCATGAACTTGGTTGAACATTAGGTGATGAATATCTATAGTAATACAGTACCTGACATATCACATAGCCTAACTAACTGAGCTATTCACTTGCATAGCTATACACTTGTGCATAGATTGTTTACGGTAGGTGTAGGGCTGTTCTCATATATCTGTACGAACTCAAATTGCAGCAAGTCGATTTTCAAGACCAACGGCGTACCGTGGCGGAGAGGCAGGGGGATGATGATGATGATAAGGAGGAGGGTATGTGTTAGTAGTTTATTGCCAAACTGCCGTGTAAACTACCTATGTTGATCGGAGGAGTTCAGCGAGATGAGGTCCCCTTGGTAGGTGGTGTAAGAAGGGCCCAGGATGATTCTGTGTGCTTTTTTCTGCACTCTTCTAGCTGGTCCCTCAGTTGGTGAGGAGTAGTAAGCTGGAGAGTAGGTGAGTTTTGGTAGAATGAAGATGCTATAGACACTCCTGAGCTCCATTGGTGGAACGCGTCAATTGGCGGGGAAAGAACAGACGGTATGAGGATGATTTGATAATAGTGATGACATGACTATTCCAGTTTAAATCGTCGTCTATAATGACCATGAAGTTTAATGTCTCTAACTGCACGGAGGAAGTCAGGGCCTAGTGTGACGTCAGGGGGCAGGATGTTGTGTAAACCTAGGTCGATATACATCACAGTCTAGGTGTGGTTGATAGTGGCGTCGTTGGCCGTAGTCCATTCCTGAATGTTGAAATATGTGCTGAAGGACACTGAAGTCAGGAATGTTGTTGTACTTCCGGCGGTGGTTTGTGTTCTTCAGGGCGTCACTGACAAGCATGAGGAAGAAGAACAGCCTCATCTTGGTGCCCTGTTGTACACCGCATGTTAGGGGTAGTGAGGTCGATGTGGCTTCCCTAAAGCGAACGGTCTTGTGTCGCCCGGTCAAGAAGCCCGCCAGCCAGTCTCTGTAAGGTGATAGACATATCAGGGTCTTTATGGTGTTATGTCAGCAGTCTGTATGCTGTTGTATCAGGATTTCTGTATTTTGTTGTATCGGGGGGTTGATTATATATCAGGGGTCTGCATGTTTTGTCAGGGGTCTCTGTGTTATTGTGTCAGAAGTCTGTTTTGTGTTGTTTCGATGGTCTGTATAATGCTGTTTAGGGGTCTGCATGATGTTGTGTTGGAGGTCTATATGGTGCTGTGGATGAGGTCTGCATTGTGTTGTGCCAGGGGTTCGAATCATGTTGTGTGAGAGGTCTGTATGGTGTTGTACCAGGAGTCTCTATGGTGTTACATCGGCGATGTGTATGGTATTGTAACAGGGATCTATATTTTGTTGTATCAGGGGTGTGTGTGATGTTATGTTAAGGGTTTGCATGGTGTTGTGCCAGAGGTCTTTATTTTGTAGCGTTAGGGGTCTGTGTGGTGTTGTGTCAGGGGTCTGTATAGTGTTGTGCTTGGGGGCTGTATGCTGTTGTATCAGGGTGTCACATCTGCAGTATGTATGGTGTTACATCCGCAGTCTGTATGGTGTAGTGCATCAAAGGTGCGGATGATGTTGTGTCAAGGGATCTGCTTGATGTTGTGTCAGGCATCGACATGACGCTTCCTCAGGGGTCTTTATGTGCAGTGTCAACTATATTTTGTTTGTCAGGTGCCAGCATGGTGTTGTTTCAGGGGTCTGCATGGTGTTGTGTCATGGGTGGTGCATAGAGTGCGGAGTTGTCTAAGGGTTTAATGAAACGTGCGGAGGGGGTGCTAGGTAGTCCACAAGAAAATAAAGGTTTATGTGTGGTGTTGGTGGTGATATTGGGGTAAGGGTAAAGAGGCGTGTGTTGATTACCCCTTCCACCGCCACAGACTATGCGGGCGGAGACCTTACGAGGACATTAAGCTAAGTGGCCTTTCACTATGGGTCGTTACGAGGAGGAATATACGTCTGGGGGTGGGGAAAAACCGACGCTCGGGGTGGGTTGGATGCGTTAACGCACCTGCTGCTGCTCTCTCATACCCATGATTCGGTGGTCATGCGTTTTGGGGAGGAGTGGGAATTTCGCGGAGTGAAGTCATAAGTCTAGCAGAAGGAGAGAGTAGGAGGAGTATGAGAGTATCTGTCGTGCGATGGCCTGCCTACGGTGGTAGACGAGATACGTCGGTGTAAAGGGTGCATTGGGTAGCATACGGCCTAAATGGGAGTGGTGTAGAGGGGATGCCATTCGTAACGATTAATTGGTATGCTCTAGGGAGTACATGGGAGCACGTCCATGCAAAGGACTAGAAAGACATCTGGTGGTCCATGAAGTGGTTGTATCATGGAGAAAAACAAAAGTATCTAGATTTCCCTATCTCTCTAGTCACTGAGGTAAAAGAATAAAATGAGCTGCGGTAATAAACATGCAGAAGGAAAAGATGAGGCATAGGAAAAGATATTTGTGTTAATGATCATCATTATGAAAACTATTGTTATTACTACCCCCAATATCATAATCATTACCATTATCATTATCATCATTATTGTTTTTACCATTTTCATAATATTGATCATTATGATTATCACTGTTGTTACTACAATTAATATCATTATCATTGTTATTATTATTATTATTATTATTATTATTATTATTACTATTATTATTATTATTATTATCATTATTATCATTATCATTATTATTATCATTATTATATATCTGTTTATCTTTTTATTTTGCTTTGTCGCTGTCTCCCGCGTTAGCGAGGCAGCGCAAGGAAACAGACGAAAGAATGGCCCAACCCGCCCACATACACATGCATATACATACACGTCCACACACGCAAATATACATACCTATACATCTCAATGTACACATATATATACACACACAGACATATACATATATACACATGTACATAATTCATACTGTCTGCCTTTATTTGTTCCCATCGCCACCTCGCCACACATGGAATAACAACCCCCTCCCCCTCACTTGTGCGAGGTAGCGCGAGGAAAAGACACCAAAGGCCCCATTCGTTCACACTCAGTCTCTAGCTGTCATGTAATAATGCACCGAAACCACAGCTCCCTTTCCACATCAAGGCCCCACAAAACTTTCCATGGTTTACCCCAGACGCTTCACATGCCCTGGTTCAATCCATTGGCAGCACGTCGACCCAGGTATACCACATCGATCCAATTCACTCTATTCCTTGCCCGCCTTTCACCCTCCTGCATGTTCAGGCCCAGATCACTCAAAATCTTTTTCACTCCATCTTTCCACCTCCAGTTTGGTCTCCCACTTCTCATCGTTCCCTCCACCTCTGACACATATCCTCTTGGTCAATCTTTCCTCACTCATTCTCTCCATTTGACCAAACCATTTCAAAACACCCTCTTCAGCTCTTTCAACCACACTCTTTTTATTTCCACACATCTCTCTTACCCTTACATTACTTACTCGATCAAACCACCTCACACCACATATTGTCCTCAAACATCTCATTTCCAGCACATCCAACCTCCTGCTCACAACTCTATCCATAGCCCTCGCCTCACAACCATATAACATTGTTGGAACCACTGTTCCTTCAAACATACCCATTTTTGCTTTCCGAGATAATGTTCTCGACTTCCACACATTCTTCAAGGCTCCCAGAATTTTCGCCCCCTCCCCCACCCTATGATTCACTTCCGCTTCCATGGTTCCATCCGCTGCCAGATCCACTCCCAGATATCTAAAACACTTTACTTCCTCCAGTTTTTCTCCATTCAAACTTACCTCCCAATTGACTTGACCCTCAACCCTACTGTACCTAATAACCTTGCTCTTATTCACATTTACTCTTAACTTTCTTCTTTCACACACTTTACCAAACTCAGTCACCAGCTTCTGCAGTTTCTTACATGAATCAGCCACCAGCCCTGTATCATCAGCGAACAACAACTGACTCACTTCCCAAGCTCTCTCATCCATAACAGACTGCATACTTGCCCCTCTTTCCAAAACTCTTGCATTCACCTCCCTAACAACCCCATCCATAAACAAATTAAACAACCATGGAGACATCACTCACCCTTGCCGCAAACCTACATTCACTGAGAACCACTCACTTTCCTCTCTTCCTACACGTACACATGCCTTACATCCTCGATAAAAACTTTTCACTGCTTCTAACAACTTGCCTCCCACACCATATATTCTTAGTACCTTCTACAGAGCATCTCTATCAACTCTGCCATATGCCTTCTCCAGATCCATAAATGCTACATACAAATCCATTTGTTTTTCTAAGTATTTCTCACATACATTCTTCAAAGCAAACACCTGATCCACACATCCTCTACCACTTCTGAAACCACACTGCTCTTCCTCAATCTGATGCTCTGTACATGCCTTCACCCTCTCAATCAATACCCTCCCACATAATTTACCAGGAATACTCAACAAACATATACCTCTGTAATTTGAGCACTCACCTTTGTCCCCTTTGCCTTTGTACAATGGCACTATGCAAGCATTCCGCCAATCCTTAGGCACCTCACCATGAGTCATACATACATTAAATAACCTTACCAACCAGTCAACAATACAGTCACCCCCTTTTTTAATAAATTCCACTGCAATACCATCCAAACCTGCTGCCTTGCCGGCTTTCATCTTCCGCAAAGCTTTTACTACCTCTTCTCTATTTACCAAATCATTTTCCCTAACCCTCTCACTTTGCACACCACCTCGAGCAAAACACCCTATATCTGCCACTCTATCATCAAACACATTCAACAAACCTTCAAAATACTCACTCCATCTCCTTCTCACATCACCACTACTTGTTATCACCTCCCCATTAGCCGCCTTCACTGAAGTTCCCATTTGCTCCCTTGTCTTACGCACTTTATTTACCTCCTTCCAGAACATCTTTTTATTCTCCCTGAAATTTAATGATACTCTCTCACCCCAACTCTCATTTGCCCTCTTTTTCACCTCTTACACCTTTCTCTTGACCTCATGCCCCTTTCTTTTATACCTCTCCTACTCATTTGCATTATTTCCCTTCAAAAATCGTCCAAATGCCTCTCTCTTCTCTTTCACTAATAATCTTACTTCTTCATCCCACCACTCACTCCCTTTTCTAATCAGCCCACCTCCCACGCTTCTCATGCCACAAGCATCTTTTGCGCAAGCCATCACTGCTTCCTTAAATACATCCCATTCCTCCCCCACTCCCCTTACCTCCTTATTATTATCATTATTGTTATTATTATTATTATTATTATTTTTTTTTTTTTTTTTTTTTTTTTTTTTTTTTTTATACCTTGTCGCTGTCTCCCGCGTCTGCGAGGTAGCGCAAGGAAACAGACGAAAGAAATGGCCCAACCCCCCCCCCCCCATACACATGTACATACACACGTCCACACACGCAAATATACATACCTACACAGCTTTCCATGGTTTACCCCGGACGCTTCACATGCCTTGATTCAATCCACTGACAGCACGTCAACCCCTGTATACCACATCGTTCCAATTCACTCTATTTCTTGCCCTCCTTTCACCCTCCTGCATGTTCAGGCCCCGATCACACAAAATCCTTTTCACTCCATCTTTCCACCTCCAATTTGGTCTCCCTCTTCTCCTCGTTCCCTCCACCTCCGACACATATATCCTCTTGGTCAATCTTTCCTCACTCATTCTCTCCATGTGCCCAAACCATTTCAAAACACCCTCTTCTGCTCTCTCAACCACGCTCTTTTTATTTCCACACATCTCTCTTACCCTTACGTTACTTACTCGATCAAACCACCTCACACCACACATTGTCCTAAAACATCTCATTTCCAGCACATCCATCCTCCTGCGCACAACTCTATCCATAGCCCACGCCTCGCAACCATACAACATTGTTGGAACCACTATTCCTTCAAACATACCCATTTTTGCTTTCCGGGATAATGTTCTCGACTTCCACACATTCTTCAAGGCTCCCAAAATTTTCGCCCCCTCCCCCACCCTATGATCCACTTCCGCTTCCATGGTTCCATCCGCTGACAGATCCACTCCCAGATATCTAAAACACTTCACTTCCTCCAGTTTTTCTCCATTCAAACTCACCTCCCAATTGACTTGACCCTCAACCCTACTGTACCTAATAACCTTGCTCTTATTCACATTTACTCTTAACTTTCTTCTTCCACACACTTTACCAAACTCCGTCACCAGCTTCTGCAGTTTCTCACATGAATCCGCCACCAGCGCTGTATCATCATTATTATTATTATTATCATTATTATTATTATTATTATTATTATTATTATTATTATTATTATTATTATTATTATTATTATTATCATTATTATTATTATTATCATTATTATTATTATCATTATTATTATCATTATTATTATTATCATTATTATTATCATTATTATTATCATCATCGTCATCGTTATATAATTATTACTATTATCATTATTATTATTATCATTATTATTATTATTATTATCATTGTTATTATTATCATTATTATTATCATTATTATCATTACTATTATTATCATCATTAGCATTATCATCATTATCATTATTATAATTATTATTATCATTTTTATTTTTGCCATTTTTATGTCAATGATCATCATCGTCATTATCATTTTTATTACTACTGTTAATACCATTACCATTATTATTCTCATTATTATTTTTATCATTTTTATATTAATGATCATTATCATTGTTATTACTATTGTTATCATTATCATCATCATTATAATTATCACTATCATTCTATCATCTTTATATTAATGATCATCATTATGATTATCATCATTTTTACAACTGTTAATATTATTAACATTATCACTCGCATTTTATCATCTTTATATTAATCATTATCATTATGATTATTATTGTTGTTACTACTGTTAATATCATTATCATTATCACTATCATCTTATCATCTTTATATTAATGATCATCATTATGATTATCATTGTTATTACTACTGTTAATATCATTATCATTATCACTATCATCTTATCATCTTTATATTAATGATCATCATTATGATTATCATTGTTATTACTACTGTTAATATTATTTCTTGCCCGGTAACAAGATCTAGTCTTCCGACAGTGATTCACATTCTCATAGTGTGGGAAAATTTTGATCAGTATATGCTAATGAGATTGCTTCTCGAATGCTAATTATCATACACAAATTACTCTCTGGATTTTGGACTTAGCAATTAACGTATCTCGGCTGGCAGAGTGCATCATTTCAAATCCTCACATAATTTGCATGAATATTTGAAATAATTTAGCAGACCCTCAGATAGAATTTTCTCGTAACATCTTTATAGGTATACATAAAACTGAATTCTTCTTTATCTTTGTTTTCTTAAAGAATGTGTGTGTGTGTGTGTGTGTGTGTGTGTGTGTGTGTGTGTGTGTGTGTGTGTGGAGAGAGAGAGAGAGAGAGAGAGAGAGAGAGAGAGAGAGAGAGAGAGAGAGAGAGAGAGAGAGAGAGAGAGAGAGAGAGAGAGAGAGAGAGAGAGAGAGAGAGAAAGTTTCCTTATTTGTAAGTGTTATGTTTGTGCAAGGGATGTGTGCATTTATATGTGTCAATCTTTGTGTGTATATATCTTTGTTCACTTATGTATGTGTGCTTAACAACTCATTTTTCCTTGTCTTTATGAAGGAAGGGATCACAGAGTTATACTCACCTGTTCTGCTATAAGTGCTGCGAAATCTCCTAGTACATTCAAATGAATCCTTGAGAGTGTTTATTATTTGGTCTAAGTATTTCATCAAAAAATGAAGCTTTTGAGATATGTCAGACGAGGTCATCACTTGTTGGGAAGGGGAGGGGAGAAGACACCATCACCTGACCCTCCATGACGGTCGGGGCAGGAGTGAGGTGCTTCTGTGATGTGTTGCTGCTGGTGAGCAGTTAATTCATATCAACAGGAGCTTCATTTGCCTAAGTCTAGAGTACCGCTCACACATCTGAGGGTGGTTCTCCTTCCGCTTCTTTATAAACCAGAGTGGAATCAACAGCTTTCCGTCTCGTTAATTCCCCTTACACCAGTTTTCTTCAACCTTTCCTACCTGCACGGCGCGATCCTCCTACCTTCTCCGTGTTCTGTGGTTCTTATTCTTGTGGCCGTGTTCTGCATGTGTCCATCGCCCAAAAGTTTTAACTCAAGGCACGAGTCTGACTGCTGCTTTTGACAGTTTCTGGATAGAGACAAACCATTCCAGGATTGACTGATATGAAGCATCTTCCTTCGATCACCTAAGCCATCAAATTCTCCTCCTCCTTTCGAATTTCCCTCTTCCAGATAACAGGTATGCTTTACCCTTACCATGTTGATCACGATGAAAATAGAATTGTTATAAACAGATGCCTTGCACATGGGCCAGTGAACCTTCTTTCATCTTCTCATGCGTATTTCTCTCTCTGTCTCTCAGTCTCTCTCTCTCTCTCTCTCTCTCTCTCTCTCTCTCTCTCTCTCTCTCTCTCTCTCTCTCTCTCTCTCTCTCTCTCTCTCTCTCTCTCTTGGTAATTTGTAGGCAGCCACGACTATGGATGTATACTTCCGCCACTACACACCTGGGAAGGTTAGTGACTACAGCATGATGAGCCAGCACTTCACTGGTTGTTAAGTGTTTCTCCTTTAGCCCAGGTGGTTGTCTTTGCCTAACCTAAACTTAGCAACTTGGCTTTTAGTTCATAAACATACGTGCAATCTTTCCTTTTCCTACATAATATTTGACAACACATAACTTCCACGACTCATTTTTCGTTAATCAAGCCGTCTCTTTGTCTGTCTCTGTCCCCACTGCCTTTCCCACTCATGGGAGCCTTGTAGCCCCTGCTGCTGCTGCTCCTACTAGGAAAGTTTTTGCATGACAAAGGAGTCTCCAGCGACTCACCCATTTTTCTCCCTTGTCGTCGTTGTGTATTCGTCTGGTTCCCACCTACATATTCTTTATCGTCTCGATGTTTTCTTCTGGTTTCCGAGCAATGTTGCTATTGTGGTAATATTGTCCTCTTCCTCTTAATGCTCACGGTATATACACAAGTAAATTTTCCCTCTCTATACATGAAGAAAATTCAACTCATTTCTTTTCATGTCAACATCAGTGTCTGCGCTTCTGTTGAGGGTTCATTATGCAGATTAAGTCGTTCTTTCTCTGGTCTGTCTGGTCTTTCCTTGCCTTTATTCCTCTTTTGAGTATCTGAGGAACTCCTCCTACTTGTGCTTCACTCCTGTTCTGGACGTTTTCCATTTCGTATTATTTCATTGTGACGAGTATAACTCTTGTTCTCCTTTTGCACTAAATTTTCCTTTTTCTCTCTTATTTTACCTCTCAAAGCCCTCAGAGAACTCAAGGTAAGTGTCAGGATAAGTAGTGTGAGGCTGAAGCCCTTGTCCCTTGCTTTCTTCCTTATTCTAAAGAGCCTTTTGGGCTTGCATTATGAAGACTCTATGGGTGACCCGCTCTGGTATTTCGAGGGTGGTTTCTTTTTTCTGTGCCTCATTTATGAAAAACTGGCGTTTTCCTCTTTTTACTAGATTGGCTCTCTCTCTCTCTCTCTCTCTCTCTCTCTCTCTCTCTCTCTCTCTCTCTCTCTCTCTCTCTCTCTCTCTCTCTCTCTCTCTCTCTGCAGTTCCGGAGAGAGAGAGAGAGAGAGAGAGAGAGAGAGAGAGAGAGAGAGAGAGGGGGGGGGGTTTCAATCCCAGGTAATGCTTCTAAAACCCTGCTGCTCTAAAATTTAATGTGTTTAATCTTTATTCAGGCGTTTTAGCTGCGCTGTCCCCCCGTTGCTGTTGCCTTCCTTCTCTAGTCTTTCAAAAGCCCTAACTCTGCTCTTCATTGCCTGTATGCGATCCTTCATTGCCTGTATGCAATCCTTCATTGCCTGTATGCAATCCTTCATTGCCTGTATGCAATCCTTCATTGTCTGTATGAAATCCTTCATTGCCTGTATGCAATCCTTCGGTGTAATCTCCTCGCTTTTCATTCCCCTGGAAATCAGTTTTCCTACGTTTGTCTTATATTTCCTTTCAGTTTATTTTTCCTCACCTTAATCTGGAATTCACAGAATCAGCCTCAAACTGCTTTTGTTTCGTATTTTCCAATCTTTCCCAGCCTCTTGTAGCCTCAGATTTGCCTTTATCTAACCTGCTCACAGTTTATCTTCACAATCTCCAACTACTTTAATTTATGTATCTGTTACTACATGTTACATTCAGGTTAAGTTAGATTAGGTTAAATTAGAATAAGTTAGTTCAAGTTAGATTAAATTAGATAAGTTTGGTTACCTTACTTTACGCTTGATCCTGATCCTGATACCATTGACGAAGATTTTCGAAAGGCAATATGCATTTTCTATTTACCACAGCTCCAGTATCGCAGACACCGAGTCCTAATGACTTCCCAGATTGCAATAGACTTTCCAGTAAAGTTACCTCACTGCAAGGCATCAGACCCTCACAGGGCAGAGCACTGAAAGTAGATGAGAGAGATTGCCGCAATCACGTCATCCTTAAGTAAATGTCGGTCACGCCAACAGAAACACCCATCATGATCACTCGATCCTTTACGCCCACACGAAGGCTTCCTCTCAAGAAACAGCCCCTCATTTAGGTCACCCCACTTGTCCACCACCCCCTTGTCAATAACTCTGTTGATCCATCTGTTAGTAACACTGTTAATCCACCTGTTAGTAACTCTGTTGATCCATCTTTTATATTTTGCTTCATCAATTTTCTAGTGAGATTTTGTGGTTTCATTTCCCGAATACTTTCAGGGTAATCGAGAAAAAAATGTACAGTCTCTTTATTCCGTTGAAATGTCATGTATGTTATTGTAATATTGTAATAATGTATGTTATTGTAATATTGTAAGATTTTAGCTTAGATCCTCCTTCGTGTATTGGTGTAATATAAGCCATTATTGAATATCCACATCTTGGTTTCGTTCAGACTTTGCCTCATCAGTAACATTACTGGTTCCACTATGGATGTTTTGGTTTTCTTTAGGAGGATGGATTAAATTCTATCCAGTCCCGGAGATGAGTTCTCATTAAGTTCGTCAATCGTTTTGCTTGTATGATTTTCCGATGTTTCAATATTCTTAACTGCATTGCCGTCATGTTGCTTAAACAGTTTACCATCAAATTTCTCCCCGAATTTTCAGCTGAATTTTGATTTGTATTGGATTTCCTTGGGGTCACTTTCGTACTGTTTTCCCACTTTAAAGTGTGTGATGTCTGATTATTTGTTTATGTGCGAGAATAACTCTGGATTCCTGTTCATTCCTTCTTAATTCTCTTCTGTGGGATTTCATTCTTTCCTTATCAAAGATCTTTATTTTCACATCAGCATCTATATTTTTTCATCACTGATTTTATTACCTTTATCATCTTCATTTTCTCATCAGCATCTTTATTTTTTCATCACTGATTTTGTTACCTTTATCATCTTTTTCTCTGCTTTTCTGTTCATTAGTATTTTCAGGGGGTTAGTTTTAGCCCACTGAGCATTTGTATGACTTCCTTTTCATGGAAATCTTCGTGTTTACCTTTTTGTTATTGCCTTTCAAGATGTCACGCTATACTCTATTTGAAATTCCTTGATTTTCGCTCCGCCAAAGTTTTGTTTTGGTAAAATTCCTTTTGTCCAATCTTCTATCGTGTTCGGTTACTGTATCATGTTCACATTTCTATAATACTGTCATCCAAAAAAGCATGTATAATTCACCTCTGTATCTGAAAACGGTTCCAAGTCATTTTCAAAGATAAGGTCTACCGTGATATTCCCTCTTATTGGTTTATGCTTACTTGTACAATTTTCGATGATTCGTTACAATTAACCTTTGGAAATGCTGTCTTTCATCTGCTGATCTATTAGACTTTGTTATGTTCATGAATTTGCATCCATGTCTTTCCTTCTTTTCCTGCCTCTCAGTAAACTTGTAGTTGAAGTTAACGTCTATGTAATCACGTTTCTCCATTCTCTTCGGTATTTCTTCCACTTTAGTTAATAATCCATCAAAAATATCTAGCTGAGTTTTGTTCAACACTCTGATGCTGGCTACAATTTGTAAAAACCCATTGCGACTCATCATTATCTACTTTTCCTCCAGCTTATCATTGATATGCATTTACATAGCCCTACGAGAGAGTATCTATCTACAAATACCTTTGATAACATTTTACAATTAAACAAGATTAGCGCGGAATGCTTACTGCAGAAACATTCAGAGTTAAGAACAAGAGATGTGTGAGTTAAGTGTTGTCAAGTGTTATGAGTGAATTGGAGAGTTTGTTTGTGAACTAAATGCCAGAAACCAATTTTCAAGTGTAAGTGAAATAAAAGACAGTAATCTGAGGTAAGGACGGGAACCTTGTAACTATTAAGGAGAGAGAGAGAGAGAGAGAGAGAGAGAGAGAGAGAGAGAGAGAGAGAGAGAGAGAGAGAGAGAGAGAGAGAGAGAGAGAGAGAGAGAGAGAGAGAGGATATGATGCAGTCTCCAGCATGAACCACTGTTTCCTGCCTTACGCGCAGACAAGACGCCAGTTTTGCTACAATGCATGTGTCAGAGGAACCATGGACATAATCTATATTAATAAAAGACATTCCAGAAAAACAACGACAACCAAGAGGCTCAAAAAGGAATACAATGCTTAAACAAGGATGGAACAACACACTAATAACACACCAATTCCCCAGCATCAATTCCTTGCTATACATAGTAATTAACCCATGTAAATGAAACCAAAATACGTATCTCACAATTTGCCTGGCAGACGCATGACTCGCTGCGTACACTTATGGTGGAAAAAGAATCAAATCCAATGTCGCCGCTCCAAGGTAGAATTAGGTTCGTACAGCGAATCGAATCGTAAGAACAAATAAAAATGCAATGCAATTATGGAGATTGACTGGATGTTCATGTGTGTGTGTGAAGCAACTGTGAACAGTGCCAGGGAGGAGTGGGGTAGTGCCAAAGGGATGGAACAGTATCAGAACGGTTGGGTTAATATCAGAGGGATTAAGGGTAATGCCAGAAAGATGACAGTGTTTAGCGATCGCATTTTTGTGGTCATCGATGCGTAGTGAGTGATGGTGCCTATAACATGTATCTTATTCTATAATTATTATACTTTGTTGCTGTTTCCCGCGTTAGCGAGATAGCGCAAGGAAACAGACGAAAGAATGGCCCATTCACCCACGTACACATGTATATACATACACGCCCACACACGCACTTATACATACCTATATATTTCCATGTATACATACATATACATGCACAAATAAAATACATATATACACATGTGCATATTCATACTTGCTGCCTTCAGTCATTTCCGTCGCCACCCCGCCACACATGAAATAGCATCCCCCCTCCCCCCGCACGCGTGAGAGGTAACGCTAGGAAAAGACAACAAAGGCCACGTTCGTTCCCACTCAGCCTCTAGCTGTCTTGTGTAATGCACCGAAATCATAGCTCCCTTTCCACATCTAGGCCCCACAAGACTTTCCATGGTTTACCCCAGACACTTCACAAGCCCTAGTTCAATCCAATGACAGCACGTCGACCCCGGTATACCACATCGTTCCAATTCACTCTATTTCTTGCGCGCCTTTCACCCTCCTGCATGTTCAGGCCCCGATCGCTCAAAATTTTTTTCACTCCATCCTTCCACCTCCAATTTGGTCGCCCACTTCTCGTTCCCTCCACCTCTGACACATATATCCTCTTTGTCAATCTTTCTTCACTCATTCTCTCCATGTGACCAAGCCAATTCAATACACCCTCTTCTGCTCTCTCAACCACACACATTTTATTACCACACATCTCTCTTACCCTTTCATTACTTACTCGATCAAACCTCTTCACACCACATACTGTCCGCAAACATCTCATTTCCAACACATCCACTGTCCACCGGACAACCCTATCTATAGCCCACGCCTCGCAACCATATAACATTGTTGGAACCACTATTCCTTCAAACATACCCATTTCTGCTTTCCGAGATAATGTTCTCGCCTTCAACACATTCTTCAACGTTCCCAGAACCTTCGCCCTTCCCTCAACCTGTGACTCCTAAAATTTAGATATTTCAAGACTCAAAGAATCATAAATTGGCCGACTATGCCAGAGTACAATAAGTCTCTTAAATGCTGCGATTAACCTCAAACCTAAAGCATATTACCTTCCTTCACTCGGTTTATGTAAAAAGCTTAAATACCACTTAAACCATAAGAAGGGACGCTAACTACCGCTCTCCTCAGTTAAGAGTAAAAGTTGAAATAACGCAAAAACAAAAAAAAAAGTTCAATACAAATGAAATGTACCTCCCGGAAGTGAATCATAGGGTGGGGGAGGTGGCGAAAATCCTGGGAGCCTTGAAGAATGTGTGGAAGTCGAGAACATTATCTCGGAAAGGAAAAATGGGTATGTTTGAAGGAATAGTGGTTCCAACAGTGTGGTATGGTTGCGAGGCGTGGGCTATGGATAGAGTTGTGCGCAGGAGGGTGGATGTGCTAGAAATGAGATGTTTGAGGACAATGTGTGGTGTGAGGTGGTTTGATCGAGTAAGTAATGTAAGGGTAAGAGAGATGTGTGGAAATAAAAAGAACGTGGCTGAGAGAGCAGAAGAGGGTGTTTTGAAATGGTTTGGGCACATGGAGAGAATGAGTGAGGAAAGATTGTCCAAGAGGATATATGTGTCGGAGGTGGAGGGAACGAGGAGAAGTGGGAGACCAAATTGGAGGTGGAAAGATGGAGTGAAAAAGATTTTGTGTGATCGGGGCCTGAACATGCAGGAGGGTGAAAGGAGGGCAAGGAATAAAGTGAATTGGATCGATGTGGTATATCGGGTTGACGTGCTGTCAGTGGATTGAATCAGGGCATGTAAAGCGTTTGGGGTAAGCCATGGAAAGTTGTGTGGGGCCTGGATGTGGAAAGGGAGCTGTGGTTTCGGGCATTATTGCGTGGCAGCTAGAGAATGAGTGTGAACGAATGGGGCCTTTGTTGTCTTTTCCTAGTGCTACCTCGCACACATGAGGGGGGAGGGAAAGGTATTCCATGTGTGGCGAGGTGGCGATGGGAGTGAATGGGGGCAGACAGTGTGAATTGTGTGCATGTTTATATATGTATGTCTGTGTATGTATATATATGTGTACATTGAGATGTATAGGTATGTATATTTGCGTGTGTGGACGTGTGTGTGTATACATTGTGTATGGAGGTGGGTTGGGCCATTTCCTTCGTCTGTTTCCTTGCGCTACCTCGCAAACGCGGGAGACAGCGACAAAGCAAAATAAAAAAAAAAATATATATATATATATATATTTTTTTTTTTTCCTACTATTCGCCATTTCCCGCGATAGCGAGGTAGCGTTAAGAACAGAGGACTGGGCCTTTGAGGGAATATCCTCACCTGGCCCTCTTCTCTGTTCCTTCTTTTGGAAAAAAAAAAAAAAAAATATATATAAATATATATTATCCCTTGGGATAGGGGAGAAAGAACACATCTCACGTATTCCCTGCGTGTCGTAGAAGGCGACTAAAAGGGGAGGGAGCGGGGGGCTGGAAATCCTCCCCTCTCATTTTTTTTTTATTTTCCAAAAGAAGGAACAGAGAATTGGGCCAGGTGAGGGTAGTCCCTCAAAGGCCCAGTCATCTGTTCTTAACGCTACCTCGCTAATGCGGGAAATGGCGAATAGTTTGAAAGAAAGATATATATATATATATATATATATATATATATATATATATATATATATATATATATATATATATATTCTCGACGCCACTCCGCCACACAGGAAATGGCATCGTCACATCCCCTGTGTCAGCGAAGTAGCGCCAGGAAACAGAGAGAGGTCATTTCCGTTCACGCTCATTCTCCAGCTGTCATGTGTAATGCACCGAAACCACAGCTTTACCTATCCACATCCAAGACCTACAAACCTTTTCATCGTTTACCCTAAACGTTTCACATGCCCTGATTCAGTCCATTAACGGCACGTCGACCCTAGTATACCACATCGTTCAAATTCACTCTATTCTGTGCACGCCTTTCACCCTCCTGCATGTTCAGGACCGGATCACTAAAAATCTTTTTCACTCCATCCTGCCATCTTCCAACTTCTTGCTCCCTCCATCTTTGACAGGTGTATTCTATTTGTCAACCTTTCCTAACTCATTCTCTCCATCTATTCACTAAATGTCACGTGCAATGCACCGAAATCACTGTCCCCTACCCACATCTAGAGCCCAGAGACCTTTTCACATCATATTTATAATGATGCTAGGTCAGAGACATCACTGTTGCTTTTAACACTGATGATGATACTTGTAAGATGAGGAAAGGTACTTCATTAGAATTATTCGGAATCGTGCGTAAAATTTGCTGTTTATAATTCTCACGAAATATTGATAGAATTTTGTTTTTCAAACCGGGGCTTTCGTGCTGATCAGACTTCCAATGTTCATAAAACATTTGATACACATTGATATTTATTTTCTTGCAGGTTATGTATCTAACAGATGAATCAGAATGGAAAAAAAAAGAAGAACATGTGCTGAAAGATAAATAAGATCTCCTATGAAGCAGTAAATGTCTGAAATATTTGTGCATCTACCCACACTGCTTTATTGCTCCCTTGAATTCCTGGGAGGCGACGCATTGTTGCCTGAAATATTCCGGGGGTAAGATATTCCTCCTGCCGCTGGGGATTATTGCTTCCATGTTGTTATTTCTCTTCTTCAGGTAATTTGGTGGAATTCGTTTCCCGCGGAGCTTGTTCATATTGCTGTATGTGATCTTGGTGTCAGGACAGGGAATCTGTCGTCTGTTGCGAGTGGACATAATATATGTATATATATATATATATATATATATATATATATATATATATATATATATATATATATATATATATATATATATATATATATATATATATATTTATTCATTTATTTATTTATTTTGCTTTGTCGCTGTCTCCCGCGTTTGTGAGGTAGCGCAAGGAAACAGACGAAAGAAATGGCCCAACCCACCCCCATACACATGTATATACACACACGTCCACACACGCAAATATACATACCTATACATCTCAATGTACACATATGTATACACACACACACACACACATACATATATACCCATGCACACAATTCACACTGTCTGCCTTTATTCATTCCCATCGCCACGCCGCCACACATGGAATACCATCCCCCTCCCCCCTCATGTGTGCGAGGTAGCGCTAGGAAAAGACAACAAAGGCCTCATTCGTTCACACTCAGTCTCTAGCTGTCATGCAATAATGCCCGAAACCACAGCTCCCTTTCCACATCCAGGCCCCACACAGCTTTCCATGGCTTACCCCAGACGCTTCACATGCCCTGATTCAATCCACTGACAGCACGTCAACCCGGGTATACCACATCGATCCAATTCACTCTATTCCTTGCCCACCTTTCACCCTCCTGCATGTTCAGGCCCCAATCACTCAAAACTTTTTCACTCCATCTTTCCACCTCCAATTTGGTCTCCCACTTCTCCTCGTTCCCTCCACCTCCGACACATATATCCTCTTGGTCAATCTTTCCTCACTCATTCTCTCCATGTGTCCAAACCATTTCAAAACATATATATATATATATATATATATATATATATATATATATATATATATATATATATATATATATATATATATATATATATATATATATATATAAAATAGAGAGAAAACTGCGTCACTTGGACATATGTAAATTGCAAAAAAGATATATCTTATAAACACAATAGGAAAAACAACAGTACATAGCACATAGAAATAAGGGGAAACACTAAAAGCGGTACAAATTAACCATATTAAACATTAAGCGAGGTAGGAATATAGAAAGTCCATCACTAAATGCACCAAGTTGGGCCAAACTAGACAGCTATTAGTCAGATGTGGAGTTGAGGTCAGGTTGGGCTCGTCATATTTTCTCTGTCCTTCATAACCTAGGATCGAGTTGGTCAGTAACGTGTTTCTCCTGTTCAGAAATGGCGGACTCGGTAGCTTGTAACGTGTCAGTGACGTAACCCATCTGTCCTAAAACGGCATTTGGTCTACGTCCTATTGGCAGACCAGCAAAAAGCTGTATATCGGTGGCTATGTTAGTTTGGATGTTGATGACAGGTGCTGTCTCTCTAATATGAATGACTTCTAATATCTGTTGTCTCCTTGGATCACCGCAACTAGCAATGATTTTGGTGTTATTCATTGTATTCTCGCTCTTTAACCTCGTTCCATGCTTTTGTTCATGATGCTGTTTGATTCCACCTTCTTGTTTGAATCGTACCGTTGTGGTTTATGAGTACCGATGCAATATTGGGGACTGTCAGCCTCATGACACAAACTACACTGAGCATACAGCCTGCACCCTGAGCCGCCATCTCTCGCTCCACTTATAAGAGGTAAAACAGCCGATAAATTCTATCCGGAGCCACGAACAACAACAAGAGTCTCATTTGGAGTCAAGAAAATACAAAGCTTCATGAGGCAACACAAGCAAAGTGCTAGTGAACAATAAACATCGAAGAAATCCACAACAGATCAGAAATACAAAGCGTCACATGCAGTAAAAGCCACAAAGAGCACAAAAGAGCCCAAAGCTCTGACAGAATATCTCTGGCTTGCCCGCACGGCTCCCAGATGCCGGAAATCGAGTTAAAATCTCCAGGAAATCCATTTTTGCCTAGCCACGATATTGGTGAGGCGTAGGTGAGCTGTGGAGGGAGGAAAGGTGGAGGAGGGATGGAAAGAGTATAAGGGGAGGTGTTCGAGGGTTGGTCAGTGTATGGAAATCATTTGGGAATATGTGTTTCAATCTTCGTTCATCTTTACATCTATTTACGCTTCTGCATATCGTATCATTAACGTAAAAATTACCTTACAATCAATTTCTAAGGAAGAACTCTGGTGTTACCCATGGTCTCTTATCAAAGGCCTCTACAGTTCAAGACTGCATTATATCCATTGGCTGGGAAATATTGAATCCTTTGAAGAGTGAAGCTCTTCAGTAACACTGTACTCCAAACGATGCACCTTCTCCAAAGATGACTTTATATATATATATATATATATATATATATATATATATATATATATATATATATATATATATATATATATATATATATATATATATATATATATATATATATATATATATATATATATATATATATATATATATATATATATATATATATATATATATATATATATATATATATATATATATATATACATATATATATATATATATTATCCCTAGGGATAGGGGAGAAAAGAATACTTCCCACGTATTCCCTGCGTGTCGTAGAAGGCGACTAAAAGGGAGGGGAGCGGGGGGCTGGAAATCCTCCCCTCTCAATTTTTTTTTCCTCAAAAGAAGGAACAGACAAGGGGGCCAGGTGAGGATATTCCCTCAAAGGCCCGGTCCTCTGTTCTTGGCGCTACCTCGCTAATGCGGGAAATGGCGAATAGTATGAAAGAAAAAAAGAATATATATATATATATATATATATATATATATATATATATATATATATATATATATATATATATATATATATATATATATATTATCCCTAGGGATAGGGGAGAAAGAATACTTCCCACGTATTCCCTGCGTGTCGTAGAAGGCGACTAAAAGGGGAGGGAGCGAGGGGCTGGAAATCTTCCCCTCTCGTTTTTTTTTTTAATTTTCCAAAACAAGGAACAGAGAAGGGGGCCAGGTGAGGATATTCCCTCCAAGGCCCAGTCTTCTGTTCTTAACGCTACCTCGCTAACGCGGGAAATGGCGAATAGTTTGAAAAAAAGAAAAAAAAAAAAAAAATATATATATATATATATATATATATATATATATATATATATATATATATATATATATATATATATATATATATATCACAATTTTGCGCGTGATCAAGATATTCCTGAGTCCAAGAAAGTGCACTTGGGAACTTATCGTGTTTCATTTTCCCCGTGGACTCATAGGAATATATATATATATATATATATATATATATATATATATATATATATATATATATATATATATATATATATATATATATATATATATATATATATATATATACATATATATATATACACAAATATATATTTATTTATTTATTATACTTTGTCGCTGTCTCCCGCGTTTGCGAGGTAGCGCAAGGAAACAGACGAAAGAAATGGCCCAACCCCCCCCATACACATGTATATACATACGTCCACACACGCAAATATATATACCTACACAGCTTTCCATGGTTTACCCCAGACGCTTCACATGTCTTGATTCAATCCACTGACAGCACGTCAACCCCGGTATACCACATCGCTCCAATTCACTCTATTCCTTGCCCTCCTTTCACCCTCCTGCATGTTCAGGCCCCGATCACACAAAATCTTTTTCACTCCATCTTTCCACCTCCAATTTGGTCTCCTTCTTCTCCTCGTTCCCTCCACCTCCGACACATATATCCTCTTGGTCAATCTTTCCTCACTCATTCTCTCCATGTGCCCAAACCACTTCAAAACACCCTCTTCTGCTCTCTCAACCACGCTCTTTTTATTTCCACACATCTCTCTTACCCTTACGTTACTTACTCGATCAAACCACCTCACACCACACATTGTCCTTAAACATCTCATTTCCAGCACATCCATCCTCCTGCGCACAACTCTATCCATAGCCCACGCCTCGCAACCATACAACATTGTTGGAACCACTATTCCTTCAAACATACCCATTTTTGCTTTCCGAGACTTGTTCTCGACTTCCACACATTCTTCAAGGCCCCCAGAATTTTCGCCCCCTCCCCCACCCTATGATCCACTTCCGCTTCCATAGTTCCATCCGCTGCCAGATCCACTCCCAGATATCTAAAACACTTCACTTCCTCCAGTTTTTCTCCATTCAAACTCACCTCCCAATTGACTTGACCCTCAACCCTACTGTACCTAATAACCTTGCTCTTATTCACATTTACTCTTAACTTTCTTCTTCCACACACTTTACCAAACTCAGTCACCAGCTTTTGCAGTTCCTCACATGAATCAGCCACCAGCGCTGTATCATCAGCGAACAACAACTGACTCACTTCCCAAGCTCTCTCATCCCCAACATATATATATATGTATATGTGTATATATATATATATATATATATATATATATATATATATATATATATATATATATATATATATATATATATATATATATATATATATATATATATATATATATATATATATATATATATATATATATATATATATGTTTATATGTATATATATATATATATATATATATATATATATATATATATATATATATATATATATATATATATATATATATGTGTGTATATATGTGTGTATATATATATATATATATATATATATATATATATATATATATATATATATATATATATATATATATATATATTTTTTTTTTTTTTTTGCTTTGTCGCTGTCTCCCGCGTTTGCGAGGTAGCGCAAGGAAACAGACGAAAGAAATGGCCCAACCCACCCCCATACACATGTATATACATACGTCCACACACGCAAATATACATACCTACACAGCTTTCCATGGTTTACCCCAGACGCTTCACTTGCCTTGATTCAATCCACTGACAGCACGTCAACCCCAGTATACCACATCGCTCCAATTCACTCTATTCCTTGCCCTCCTTTCACCCTCCTGCATGTTCAGGCCCCGATCACACAAAATCTTTTTCACTCCATCTTTCCACCTCCAATTTGGTCTCCCTCTTCTCCTCGTTCCCTCCACCTCCGACACATATATCCTCTTGGTCAATCTTTCCTCACTCATTCTCTCCATGTGCCCAAACCATTTCAAAAGACCCTCTTCTGCTCTCTCAACCACGCTCTTTTTATTTCCACACATCTCTCTTACCCTTACGTTACTTACTCGATCAAACCACCTCACACCACACATTGTCCTTAAACATCTCATTTCCAGCACATCCATCCTCCTGCGCACAACTCTATCCATAGCCCACGCCTCGCAACCATACAACATTGTTGGAACCACTATTCCTTCAATCATACCCATTTTTGCTTTCCGAGATAATGTTCTCGACTTCCACACATTCTTCAAGGCTCCCAGAATTTTCGCCCCCTCCCCCACCCTATGATCCACTTCCGCTTCCATGGTTCCATCCGTTGCCAGATCCACTCCCAGATATCTAAAACACTTCACTTCCTCCAGTTTTTCTCCATTCAAACTCACCTCCCAATTGACTTGACCCTCAACCCTACTGTACCTAATAACCTTGCTCTTATTCACATTTACTCTTAACTTTCTTCTTTCACACACTTTACCAAACTCAGTCACCAGCTTCTGCAGTTTCTCACATGAATCAGCCACCAGCGCTGTATCATCAGCGAACAACAATTGACTCACTTCCCAAGCTCTCTCATCCCCAACAGACTTCATACTTGCCCCTCTTTCCAAAACTCTTGCATTCGCCTCCCTCACAACCCCATCCATAAACAAATTGAACAACCATGGAGACATCACACACCCCTGCATTCACTGAGAACCAATCACTTTCCTCTCTTCCTACACGTACACATATATATATATATATATATATATATATATATATATATATATATATATATATATATATATATATATATATATATATATATATATATATATATATATATTGGGAGGTGAGTTTGAATGGAGAAAAACTGGAGGAAGTGAAGTGTTTTAGATATCTGGTAGTGGATCTGGCAGCGGATGGAACCATGGAAGCGGAAGTGGATCATAGGGTGGGGGAGGGGGCGAAAATTCTGGGGGCCTTGAAGAATGTGTGGAAGTCGAGAACATTATCTCGGAAAGAAAAAATGGGTATGTTTGAAGGAATAGTGGTTCCAACAATGTTGTATGGTTGCGAGGCGTGGGCTATGGATAGAGTTGGGCGCAGGAGGATGGATGTGCTGGAAATGAGATGTTTGAGGACAATGTGTGGTGTGAGGTGGTTTGATCGAGTGAGTAACGTAAGGGTAAGACAGATGTGTGGAAATAAAAAGAGCGTGGTTGAGAGAGCAGAAGAGGGTGTTTTGAAGTGGTTTGGGCACATGGAGAGGATGAGTGAGGAAAGATTGACCAAGAGGATATATGTGTCGGAGGTGGAGGGAACGAGGAGAAGAGGGAGACCAAATTGGAGGTGAAAAGATGGAGTGAAAAAGATTTTGTGTGATCGGGGCCTGAACATGCAGGAGGGTGAAAGGAGGGCAAGGAATAGAGTGAATTGGAGCGATGTGGTATACCGGGGTTGACGTGCTGTCAGTGGATTGAATCAAGGCATGTGAAGCGTCTGGGGTAAACCATGGAAAGCTGTGTAGGTATGTATAATTGCGTGTGTGGACGTATGTATATACATGTGTATGGGGGGGTTGGGCCATTTCTTTCGTCTGTTTCCTTGCGCTACCTCGCAAACGCGGGAGACAGCGACAAAGTATAATAAATATAAATAAAAAATATATATATATATATATATATATATATATATATATATATATATATATATATATATATATATATATATATATATATATATATATATATATATATATATACATATATATATATATATATATATATATATATATATATATATATATATATATATATATATATATATATATATATATATACATATATATACGAAGAAAGTGCATATAAACGCGCACTTTCATAGAACATGCAAACCACCAACAGCCAGGCTCGAACCCAAGGCAGGTGGGAGTGCTACCGCTTGGCTATGATCGCCTAGGGGTAGCACTCCCTCCTGACTAATTCAAGTCAGCTTAGGGTCCTTTAGATAATGAACAAAATATATTTCCTCACTGCATGTTAGTGGTCATAACATTTATCAGATGTTGTCATCCAGCATTCTTCTTTGAGAATGATATCATATCAAATCTTTTATGTTGGAAACACTCAGCTCGTTGCCTTACTACGCTGTCTAATCAGCGTACAAAATTCAAATCCAGCTGACAGTGTAATTACGGTGCCTTTCAAAAATGTTGAGGATAGGTGAAAGATAAATCCAAAGTATTTCCCAACACAGATTGCAACATGATTATGTTTTCACAATGCATTCAATATGAAGGTAGCGTCTACGGTAACAGATGATCCACATGATCAAAGAGAAAGTATAATTCCAGATGTAACTTACAAGAAATTAAGATTTTTGGCGAGGCTTCTGCCCTTGAGGTGATCTAAACTTTATTCTAACTCCTCGCTCTATTCTTTCCACCTCCCCATCCCTCTCTCCTTCTATCAATTCTCTACCTCCCCCCACCCCACCACCTTTTCCTCCCCAACCCCCTTCTTCACTCTCTGGGAGAGCCTCTCACCACTGGGTATGATGGATGAAAGTCAAGACTGGTCGACGTATGTTCAACAACCCACCATAATTAATCAAGCCCCGGAAACCTCTTCATTTCTGGGAGCCTCTGGGGGTCTCAGAAGCCTTTTACAGATTATTGAACATACAACAGGAAGCCTTGTAAAGCTCAGAATTAACTAGCATAAATACGGGTCGCTCAAAATAACCACACTCACGGATTTGAAAAGTATGAGAAAGAATTTCTTATATGTATATCATCAAACGTTCTACTGCTCTCAGCTAAATGTCGAATTTCGCATTCTATGCTCTTACTACACAGCAGTAACCGCGTAGGGCAGAAAATGAGTTCACCCTAGATTCTGCATTGGCCAGGTGGTGTTGCATTAGGCTATCATAGCTGTTGCAGAGACCAGGTGGTGTTGCATGAGCCTATCATGGCTTCTATAGAGGCCAGGTGGTGTTGCA
>NC_092246.1:24881107-24886107 GCF_036320965.1 Panulirus ornatus | reverse complement strand
TTGGGAGCCTTGAAAAATGTGTGGAAGTCGAAAACATTATCCCGGAAAGCAAAAATGGGTATGATTGAAGGAATAGTGGTTCCAACAATGTTGTATGGTTGCGAGGCGTGGGCTATGGATAGAGTTGTGCGCAGGAGGATGGATGTGCTGGAAATGAGATGTTTGAGGACAATGTGTGGCGTGAGGTGGTTTGATCGAGTAAGTAACGTAAGGGTAAGAGAGATGTGTGGAAATAAAAAGAGCGTGGTTGAGAGAGCAGAAGAGGGTGTTTTGAAATGGTTTGGGCACATGGAGAGAATGAGTGAGGAAAGATTGACCAAGAGGATATATGTGTCGGAGGTGGAGGGAACGAGGAGAAGAGGGAGACCAAATTGGAGGTGGAAAGATGGAGTGAAAAGGATTTTGTGTGATCGGGGCCTGAACATGCAGGAGGGTGAAAGGAGGGCAAGAAATAGAGTGAATTGGAGCGATGTGGTATACAGGGGTTGACGTGCTGTCAGTGGATTGAATCAAGGCATGTGAAGCGTCCGGGGTAAACCATGGAAAGCTGTGTAGGTATGTATATTTGCGTGTGTGGACGTGTGTATGTACATGTGTATGGGGGGGGGTTGGGCCATTTCTTTCGTCTGTTTCCTTGCGCTACCTCGCAAGGTAGCGTTAACAACAGAGGACTGGGCCTCTGAGGGAATATCCTCACCTGTCCCCTTCTCTGTTCCCTCTTTTGGAAAATTAAAAAAAAACAAGAGGGGAGGATTTCCAGCCCCCCGCTCCCTCCCCTTTTAGTCGCCTTCTACGACACGCAGGGAATACGTGGGAAGTATTCTTTTTCTCCTATCCCCAGGGATACGTATATACGTATATATATATTTATACGTAATGCAAGAGTTTTGGAAAGAGGGTCAAGTATGAAGTCTGTTGTGGATGAGAGAGCTTGGGAAGTGAGTCAGTTGTTGTTCGCTGATGATACAGCGCTGGTGGCTGATTCATGTGAGAAACTGCAGAAGCTGGTGACTGAGTTTGGTAAAGTGTGTGAAAGAAGAAAGTTAAGAGTAAATGTGAATAAGTGCAAGGTTATTAGGTACAGTAGGGTTGAGGGTCGAGTCAATTTGGAGGTAAGTTTGAATGGAGAAAAACTGGAGGAAGTGAAGTGTTTTAGATATCTGGGAGTGGATCTGGCAGCGGATGAAACCATGGAAGCGGAAGTGGATCATAGGGTGGGGGAGGGGACGAAAATCCTGGGAGCCTTGAAAAAATGTGTGGAATCGAGAACATTATCTCGGAAAGCAAAAATGGGTATGTTTGAAGGAATAGTGGTTCCAACAAAGTTGTATGGTTGTGAGGCGTGGGCTATGGATTGAGTTGTGTGCAGGAGGGTGGATGTGCTGGAAATGAGATGTTTGAGGACAATGTGTGGTGTGAGGTGGTTTGATCGAGTAAGTAACGTAAGGGTAAGAAAGATGTGTGGAAATAAAAAGAGCGTGGTTGAGAGAGCAGAAGAGGGTGTTTTGAAATGGTTTGGGCACATGGAGAGAATGAGTGAGGAAAGATTGACCAAGAGGATATATGTGTCGGAGGTGGAGGGAACGAGAAGTGGGAGACCAAATTGGAGGTGGAAAGATGGAGCGAAAAAGATTTTGTGTGATCGCGGCCTGAACATGCAGGAGGGTGAAAGGAGGGCAAGGAATAGAGTGAATTGGATCGATGTGGTATACCGGGGTTGACGTGCTGTCAGTGGATTGAATCAGGGCATGTGAAGCGTCTGGGGTAAACCATGGAAAGCTGTGTAGGTATGTATATTTGCGTGTGTGGACGTGTATGTATATACATGTGTATGGGGGTGGGTTGGGCCATTTCTATCGTCTGTTTCCTTGCGATACCTCGCAAACGCGGGAGACAGCGACGAAGCAAAAAAAAAAAAAAAAAAAAAGAAATATATATATATATATATATATATATATATATATATATATATATATATATATATATATTAATATATAAATGACGTTAATGGGTTAGTTCTGATTAGGGCCTCAGCTGCCCATGCCGTCTCAGCTAACATAAGAAAATGAAAATTCTTTCTCCAGTACGCTCCTTCACTTCACCATTGCATCTCCCTCACTCACTTAAACTCATTTCCTGTCCCCTATTCTACCTTCCTACCTATTCTCTGTGTGTTCCCTTATATTTCCTTTTAGCTACAATTTTTACTACTTGTTATTTCCATTTCCCTCGATGTTAATCCTTCCTTTCCAAATTTACCATCACACAGCTTCCTTCCCATCACTCATTCCTGCCACCACTCCTCTTCCCTCTCATCGCCACCATTACAGTTCATCTAGTTCATTTCATCCACTTTTACTTTGCCTCCACATTTCTCATCTCTTTCCTTCCTTTCGTCTTTCTTGTTCATTATTTCTATTTTCCATTAAATCTTTTCACTCCTTCCTCTTCCTTTATTTCTTTTTAATTTCCCATTCAAATATATTCCCCACGTCTCTTTCTCCATCTTACTTCATCTTTCGTCTTATTCCAGTTTTTGACTTTACTATTTACGTACAATCTGTTCCACCAACTACACCTCCAGTTCTAAACTCATGGCCCAATCTTTACTCTCCTTCCACATGTGTTTCATGTCCGTATTATGGTGCCATATTAGATTATGTTCCCATCCTGTCTTATGGTGCCATATTAGATTATATCCTCATCTTGTATTATGGTGACATAATTATGTTCCCCTCTTGTATTATGGTACCATACTAAGTCCTAGTCCCCTCTTGTATTATGGTGCCATAATAGATTATGTCCTCTTTTTGTACTTTAGGGCCGTACTAGACTGTGTAACCAATATCGTACTATGAGGCCATACTACATTATATCCTCTTGCTGTGCTATGGTGCCATACTAAATTATGTCCCTCTATTGTCCGATAAGGCCATACTAGATTATGCCCGCCTACCGTACTATGATTATATCCCTATTGTACTATGGTGCTGTACTAGTTTATGTCTTCCTCTTGTGCCACACTAGACTGTTCCATCAAGAGTCCATATAAGACTAAGTTCTTTTTGTATTATGCTAGACTCTCAACTTCTTGTACTATTGGACCGTACTTACCTGTCATACCCAGGCTTTCATAGGTGTACAAAACCCTTACTATCCCTCTTGTCACGTTGTATTGTTCTTCCTGTAACATTGTTCCATCCCTCTTGTGACCATGTATCACCCTCCTGTAACGTTATACCAACCCTTGACAAAGTTGTACCATCTCTTCTGTAACACAGTACAACCCCTCCTGTAATTTGCACCATTCCTCCTGTGGTGTTTTACCACCCCTCTTGTAACCTTGCTTCAACCCACCTATAACAATGTACCACCCCTCTTGTAACGTTGCACCAACCTTCCTGTAACGTTGCACCACCTCTCCTGTAACGATGTACCACACCTCATGCAACGTTTTAACACCTCTCCTGTAACGATGTACCACACCTCGCGCGACGTTTTAACACCTCTCCTGTAACGATGTACCACAGTCTCTTGAACATTTCACCACCTCTTCATAACGTTGTACCATCCTCCTGTAACATTTGACTTCCCCTTCGTAATGACTCAGCCCTCCTGTAACGTCCATATCTAACTATAAATTTCCCTCGGTTACCAGTTTCGTCTCTTCTCTGACCTTGTAAGACCTTCCAACTCCAGCCTTTATTTATATACCAATTAAGGATCTTACCCTTTCCTACATATGTAAGTAATTCCGTATAATTTCCGAATGCATATTTGTATCGAGAGATTATTCTTCATATAATCTGAGCCTTAATCACAGCTGCGTTGGCTCTAAAATATTTTCTGTCATAATTGCATTAATACTGTTCTTCTCATGTCGTTTCCAACTCTTTCTGGTAACTTTTTACAACTCTGGCGATGATTCATCGAATAAAACTGCTTCATTTGCATACTTTATACCACACTTAAGCATAATCAGACAAGCGAAAGGATTACACACAGATTCTTGATTAAAAACATCGGGATTTTAGAGGAACGATATTATTGTACTGGACAGTAGTCTGGGGTCAACATTATCAGCTGTTGTTGTTGATAGTGGTGATGTTAGTGGTTGCAGTGGTGGTGGTGGTGGTAGTGGTGATGGTTTTGGTTGCAGTGGTGGTGGTGGTGGTAGTGGTGGTGGTTTCGATATGAGTATTCTCCGGCAGGAAATAAAATGCAGGAATCTTTGTGGTGAATATTTTGGAGACGATATCATGCCTGACCTGTCGCAGAATCCCACTGTGGGAGAACGATGAAGGTGACAAACTGTCTACTGCTAAACATAAGAATATCATTCAAGTACGTGGTTGAGGAAGATAGTATTCAGGAGGCTATAAACATCGTACATAAGACTAAAATTAGAATATGCTTCTAAACGTTTGATCGCAACTAAAGATGCACTACGAACTAACAGTCCTAACTGGAGCAACAAAGATGGTACCATGATGAAGATAAATGAGTTACGGGGAAATGCCTTAAATTTACCAACATTTAACAGAAAAGAGTGAGGCGATGATGTGATCACAACCTTTAAGTCAGCCTGATGATGCAGGTAGAGATGAATCTTCAAAAGGTGGAGCAATACAATACCAGAGGCCTTAATATGAAACAAAAAAGTTACTTGAAAGGGATAGAAATAAGTACTTGAATAATATTAGTAGTGTATGAATGAAATAACATACATAAGAGCATAACAACTGTGGACAGAATACAGAAGTTTCTAAAAACTGTACAATCGTGGAGAATGTTTGAGATAGTGCCCCACGAGTGTAAAACCCTTGTAAAACTCTTTCCCATAAAGTCTAAATAATTACATACACATATAAGCATATACACACAAAAACATCTGAATGAGACTAATGACGTAGATAGTGAAGTGACGGAACAATGAGAAGACAATCATGAAATTTAGCAAAGGAATTGTTAAAAAAAGAATGCAAAGATTCTTCTATACG